>NC_060268.1:157920873-158084669 GCF_021613505.1 Equus quagga | reverse complement strand
CCGGAGGGGAAGCGCCGGAGCTCCGCCCGGGCAGCAGACAAAACTCTTTGTCTGCCGTTAGCAGAGGGGCCACGCTGAGCATTCACGGCTCCGGGAGAGGCCCGGAGAGAATCCCAGAGGGCGGGGCGACCCCCAGCTGCCGTTACCCACCCCGTGAGGCTAGGGATTGCCGGAGATCTCAGAGAGGACTGGGGCTGGAGAGAGTTCCAGAGACCCAGCTTAGTAGCCTAGGGGGAAACCCTACAGGCTCACAGCAGCCTTAGGGAAAGCCTCTGCACAGCACCAGTAGAAGGCACCCAGCCGCCAGCCACAAGGCTGGAAGACCCCAGGGCAAAAGCAGCATAGCTAGGTGTACTAACCACAGACTGTAGAAGATGCCAATAGCTCTCCTGCGACCCATAGAGGACAAGTGAGATTTGGTGGGTGCCGACAGCAACGGAGCGACAAATATAAGTGATCCCACCCCTGGCCGTTGGAAAAGCCCATAACACCGTTGCAGACCCCAAGGAGAGAGCACATCTAGGTGGGCTGCAACAGTAGGCACCTGCAGCCTGAAGCCCCCCTGTGACGGCCCCCACGGCAGAGGAGGGAATCCAAAGGGCCACTGTGGCTACGAAGAGGGGCCCAGGCCCAGTTAGCAACTACGGACAGGGTTCCTGGTTGGTGAAATATAAACAGCTGCTCCTCCCACCGCAGCAGCTGAAACAAGTGAAAGGAGCAACTAAACTCTATCTCCATGCGGAGGCACAAATCAACAACATCAAGCAATATGAAAAAATACATTAAATCTCCAGAACAGAAAGAAAGCAACAAATACACAGAAAACAATCCCAAAGAAAATGAGATATATAACCTAAATGACGATGACTTCAAAACAGCCATCATTAAGATTCTCAATGAGTTAAGAGAGAATTCTGACCGACAACTCAACGAGTTCAGGAGCTATGTCACAAAAGAGTTTGATACGATAAAGAAGAACCAAACAGAAATATTGGAAATGAAGAACACAATAGAGGAGATTAAGAAAAATCTAGATGCTCTGAACAGTAGGGCCGATAATATGGAGGAAAGAATTAGCAATTTGGAAGATGGCAATATAGAATTGTTGCAGGCAGAGGAGGAGAGAGAAGCAAGACTTAAAAGAAATGAAGAAACTCTCCGAGAATTATCAGACACAATTAGGAGATGCAACGTAAGGATTATAGATATACCAGAGGGAGAAGAGAAGGAGAAAGGGGCAGAAAACCTATTCAAAGAAATAATGGCTGAGAACTTCCCAAATCTGGTGAGAGAGATAGATCTTCAGGTGACAGAAGCCAATAGATCTCCAAACTTTATCAATGCAAGAAGACCAACTCCACGGCATATAGTAGTGAAGCTAGCAAAAGTCAACGACAAGGAGAAAATATTAAGGACAGCCAGGCAAAAGAAACTAACCTACAAAGGAACCCCCATCAGGCTATCAGCAGATTTCTCAGCAGAAACTTTACAGGCTAGAAGAGAGTGGAATGATATATTCAAAAATCTGAAGGACAAAAATCTACAGCCGAGAATTCTCTACCCAGCGAAAATATCCTTCAAATACGATGGAGAAATAAAAACTTTCCCAGATAAACAAAAATTAAGGGAGTTCATTGCCACAAAACCTCCTCTTCAGGAAATCCTCAGGAAAACCCTCATTCCTGAAAAATCCAAAAAAGGAAAGGGGCTACAAAACCAAGAGCAGAGGAGATAAGTAGAAGGACAACAACAGAGAGTAGCAGCTCTACATCAGAACAGATTAAACCATGGGACGAGAAACAAAGGAAACTGAAGAAAACCAGAAAACAAGACACAAAATGGGAGTGATAGGCCCCCACGTCTCAATAATCACTCTAAATGTAAATGGATTGAACTCCCCAATCAAAAGACACAGAGTGGCAGGATGGATCAAAGAATAAGATCCAACAATATGCTGCCTTCAGGAAACACACCTCAGCCCCAAAGACAAACACAGACTCAGAGTGAAGGGATGGAGAACAATACTCCAAGCTAATAATGAACAAAAGAAAGCAGGTGTCGCTATACTAATATCAGACAAGGTAGATTTCAAAGCAAAACAGATAAAGAAAGATAAAGAGGGACAGTATATAATGATAAAAGGGACTCTCCACCAAGAAGACATAACACTTATAAATATATACGCACCCAACACAGGAGCACCAAAATTTGTAAAGCAACTCTTAATAGAACTAAAAGAAGACATCAACAACAATACAATAATAGTAGGGGACCTCAACACACCATTAACACCAATGGACAGAACATCCAGACAGAAAATCAACAAGGAAATAATAGAATTAAATGAAAAATTAGACCAGATGGACTTAATAGATATATATAGAACACTTCATCCAAAAACAGCAGGTTACACATTCTTCTCAAGTGCACATGGAACATTCTCAAGGATTGACCATATTTTGGGAACCAAAGCAAACATCAATAAATACAAGAGAGTTGAAATAATATCAAGCATCTTTTCTGATCATAACGCTATTAAACTAGAAATCAACTACAAGAAAAAAGCAGAGAAAGGTGCAAAAATGTGGAGACTAAACAACACGCTTCTCAACAAACAATGGATCATTGAAGAAATTAAAGAAGAAATCAAATATTATCTGGAGACAAATGAAAATGAGAACACGACATACCAAATCATTTGGGATGCAGCAAAAGCAGTCCTAAGAGGGAAATTCATCGCAATACAGGCTCACCTCACTAAACAAGAAAAAGCTCACGTAAGCAACCTCAAACGACACCTAACGGAACTAGAAAAAGAAGAACAAACAAAGCCCAGAGTCAGTAGAAGGAGGGAAATAATAAAAATAAGAGCAGAAATAAACGATATTGAAACAAAAAAGACAATAGAAAGGATCAATGAAACAAAGAGTTGGTTCTTCGAAAGAATTAACAAAATTGACAAACCCCTAGCCAGACTCACCAAGAAAAGAAGAGAGAAAGCGCAAATTAATAAAATCAGGAATGACAGAGGAGAAATCACAACAGATACCAATGAAATACAAGAGATCATAAGAGAATACTATGAAAAACTATATGCCAACAAATTGAACAACTTGGAAGAAATGGACAAATTCCTAGACTCCTACAATCTCCCCAAACTGAATCAGGAAGAAATGGAGAATCTGAATAGACCAATCACAAGTAAGGAAATAGAAACGGTAATCAAAAACCTCCCCAAAAACAAGAGTCCAGGACCAGACGGCTTCTCTGGAGAATTCTACCAAACATTCAAAGAAGACTTAATACCTATTCTTCTCAAACTGTTCCAGAAAATTGAGAAAGATGGAGAACTCCCTAACACATTCTATGAAGCCAACATCACTCTGATCCCCAAACCTGACAAGGACAACACAAAGAAGGAGAACTACAGGCCGATATCACTGATGAACATAGATGCAAAAATCCTCAACAAAATTTTGGCAAACCGATTACAGCAATACATCAAAAAGATTATACACCATGATCAAGTGGGATTTATACCAGGGACACAGGGATGGTTCAACATCCGCAAGTCAATCAACGTGATACACTACATCAACAAAATGAAAAACAAAAACCACATGATCATCTCAATAGATGCAGAGAAAGCATTCAACAAGATCCAACACCCATTTATGATAAAAACCCTCAGTAAAATGGGTATAGAAGGAAAGTACCTCAACATAATAAAGGCCATATATGATAGACCCACAGCCAACATCATACTCAATGGACAAAAGCTGAAAGCCATCCCTCTGAGGACAGGAACAAGACAAGGGTGCCCACTTTCACCACTCCTATTCAACATAGTACTGGAGGTGCTGGCCAGAGCAATTCGGCAGGAAAAAAAAATAAAAGGAATCCAAATAGGTAACGAAGAAGTAAAACTCGCGTTGTTTGCAGACGACATGATCTTATACATAGAAAACCCCAAAGAATCCACAGAAAAACTATTAGAAATAATCAACAACTACAGCAAAGTAGCAGGGTATAAAATTAACGTGCATAAATCAGTAGCATTTCTATACACTAACAATAAACTAACAGAAAAAGAACTCAAGAACTCTATCCCATTCACAATCGCAACAAAAAGAATAAAATACCTTGGGATAAACTTAACCAAGGAAGTGAAGGATCTATACAATGAAAACTACAAGACTTTCTTGAAAGAAATAGGCGATGACATAAAGAGATGGAAAAACATTCCTTGCACATGGATTGGAAGAATAAACATAGTTAAAATGTCCATACTACCTAAAGCAATATACAGATTCAATGCTATCCCAATCAGAATCCCAAGAACATTCTTCACAGAAATTGAACAAACAATCCTAAAATTCATATGGGGGAACAAAAGACCACGAATTGCTAAAGCAATCTTGAGCAAGAAAAACAAAGCCGGCGGAATCACAATCCCCGATTTCAAAACATACTACAAAGCTACAGTGATCAAAACAGCATGGTACTGGTACAAAAACAGGTCCACAGATCAATGGAACAGAATTGAAAGCCCAGAGATAAAACCACACATCTACGGACAGCTAATCTTCGACAAAGGAGCAGAGGGCCTACAATGGAGAAAAGAAAGTCTCTTCAACAAATGGTGCTGGGAAAACTGGACAGCCACATGCAAAAGATTGAAAATCGACCATTCTTTTTCACCACACACCAAAATAAACTCAAAATGGATCAAAGACCTAAAGATTAGGCCTGAGACAATAAGTCTTTTGGAAGAGAATATAGGCAGTACACTCTTTGACATCAGTTTCAAAAGAATCTTTTCGGACACTGTAACTCCTCAGTTGAGGGAAACAATAGAAAGAATAAACAAATGGGACTTCATCAGACTAAAGAGCTTCTTCAAGGCAAGGGAAAACAGAATTGAAACAAAAAAACAGCTCACTAATTGGGAAAAAATATTTACAAGCCACTTATCCGACAAAGGGTTAATCTCCATAATATACAAAGAACTCACACTGCTTAACAACAAAAAAACAAACAACCCGATCAAAAAATGGGCAGAGGACATGAACAGACATTTCTCAAAAGAAGATATGAATATGGCCAATAGACACATGAAAAGATGTTCATCATCGCTAATCATCAGGGAAATGCAAATCAAAACTACACTAAGATATCACCTTACCCCCGTTAGATTGGCAAAAACATCCAAAACCAAGAACGACAAATGTTGGAGAGGTTGTGGAGAAAGAGGAACCCTCATACACTGTTGGTGGGAATGCAAACTGGTACAGCCACTATGGAAAACAGTATGGAGATTTCTCAAAAAGTTAAAAATAGAAATACCCTATGACCCAGCCATCCCATTACTGGGTATCTATCCTAAGAACCTGATATCAGATATCTCAAGAGTCCGTTGCACCCCAATGTTCATCGCAGCATTATTTACAATAGCCAAGACGTGGAACCAGCCTACATGCCCAGAAACTGATGATTGGATAAAGAAGATGTGGTATATATACACAATGGAATACTACTCAGCCATAAAAAAAGACGAAATTGGCCCATTCACAACAATGTGGATGGACCTCGAGGGCATTATGTCAAGCGAAATAAGTCAGACAGAGAAAGACGAACTCTATATGACTCCACTCATAGGTGGAAATTAGTATATTGAGAAGGAGATCTGATCGGTGGTTACCAGGGAAAAGGGGGGGTGTGGGGAGGGTACGGAGGGGGAAGTGGTGTACCCACAACATGACTAACAAAAATGTACAACTGAAATCTCACAAGCTTGTAATCCATCATAACATTAATAAAAAAAAAAAAAAAAGATTCCCTCACCTTCATGGCTACCTTCCTGTAACTATTAGCCAATTAAAGTTCTGGGACCAATTTCAGTGTATGCAGATTTCCCCACACCACCAAGCAATTCTTGGACACCAGCTGGATGTCCTACAGTTCAACTCAATTCCGATACTATCTACCCAGAGATAGCATCAGATTCCACAGGTTAAGGGCTCAGTCCCACAAGACTGCTCTCCACTTCAGATGCCAGTCTCAAGTTCAGGTTGTTACTGTACTTGTGATGTACCAGTTATAGATTGGAGGTTCCAATGACTGCCCTCCTTGAGTTCGATTAATTTGCTAGAGCAGCTCACAGAACTCAGAGAAACATTTTACTTACTAGCTTCCTGGTTTATTATAAAAGGATATAACTAGGAACAGCCAAATGGAAGAGATACATAGGGCAAGGTATGGGGAAAGGGTATGGAGGTTCCATGCCCCCTTGGAGAGCTCCACTCTCCCTGAATCTCCAAGTGTTCACCAACCCGGAAACTCGCTTGAACCCTGTCCTTTTGGGTTTTTATGAAGGCTTCATTACATAGGCATGCTTGATTAAATCATTGGTCATTGGCAATTGATTCAACCTCCAGCCCCTCTTCCCTCCCCAAAAGTCAGGGAGGTGGGACTGAAAGTTCTAACCCTCTAATTATGTGGTTGGTTCTCCTGGCAACTAGCCCCATCCTTAGATATGGTCCAGAAGTCACCTCATTAACATAACAAGACACGCTCTCATCACTTAGGAAACTCCATGGATTTTAGGAGCTCTGTGCCAGAAATGGGGACAAAGACCAAATATATATTTCTTATTATAAGTCACAATATCATACCAATCTTCCAAGTTCCCATCACAGCATAGTTTATCAAAAGAGTAGGTGCCATTTGCTGCCCACTCACTCCAAACCCCATTTCTGTCCACACCATTCCATGGTTCTTCCCAAGCCCACAGCAGCCTCCTAACTGCAAAATCCAGTAGCAGTTTTCACCTGCTGTTTTGCTTGCACTTTGTTGATTCTCTGTTCTTCCTTAGTTTACAAAGCACTCTACCTATCTTCTTTATGGGATCCTCTGCCTATTTTCAAATGTCAACATTCCATACTTGTTTAGCCCTTTTGTCTTTTTGTTTTATTTGCTCCCTCTGATATAGCTCATGTAATCTAAAGCTTACCACTTATTAGGCAAGACATCTGACATCCCTGAGCCTTAGTAAAAGGAGAATGGTCATGAAAAATACAACTTATGCACATAAAGGGCCCAGCAAAGTGCCTGCCATGTTGTAGAGGCTGGCTATAGGATAGTACTTTGTGTTATTATTGTTGATGGTAAATTAACAATAATAAAAAATAATGTTAATAATAATAATGTTAATAATAAATTAACAATGTCTTTACCTCCAGCCTATAGGTTTATATCTCTCCTTATTTTTTTAACTTTTTTTATGGTGACTTTTGAACTGTCTCTAAAGTAAACAGAATTGCATAGGGAAGCTCTATGCACCTATGACCCAGCTCCAACAAATGTCAACCCATGGCCAATTCTGCCTCATTCACTCTCATCCTCTATAAAAGAGACAAACTTTAAAAAAAACCCACAATACTGTTATCATACTTTTAACAAAAATTCAATCTTTTGAGGTGGATTTGCACATCTAATTCCTATGAGATATTGCCGCCTGGATGTTCCCCAGGTACTTAACTCAACTTATCCAAAGCTGAACACACTACCTTCTCAGAAACCTGTTCCTCCCCCAGCAGCCTTGTGATTCCTTCTTGGTGGTAGATACCTCTGTTCACCAGGCCTCAGGTCAGGACTTCCCTCTCACACCTCATCCAGCCACTCACCTCCTAAAAATCTCTAGTCTCTGTCCCCTACAGCTCCCCCTGCCACGTCTTACATTAGCAGGCTCTTCTTGGGTCTTTGCCCCTGGACATTAGCTTTCTAACTGGTTTCCTCATTGAGTCTTTCACCTCTCTAATCTGTTAACATTATTGCCAATAATTTTATTCTCGATAGTTTTTAATTTTTTTAATTTTTTACTGTCTTTTTTTTTTTTTAAAGATTTTGTTTTTCCTTTTTCTCCCCAAAGCGCCCCCTGTACATAGTTGTATATTTTTAGTTGTGGGTCCTTCTAGTTGTGGCACGTGGGATGCCACCTCAGCATGGCTTGATGAGTGGTGCCATGTCGGCGCCCAGGATCCGAACCCGTGAAGCCCCGCGCCGCCGAAGTGGAGCACGCGAACTTAACCACTCCGTCACGGGGCTGGCGCCCCCAATAGTTTTTTATTGTGGTAAAATACATCTAATATAAAATTTACCATTTTAAGCTGCGTCAACCTGCAGTTCAAGAAGTGAAGCGTTTATTTGCATCAAAGAATTACAATTTGGGGAGCACAGATTCAGGTAGAAACCCAAATAGTGTCCTGCTAGGGAGGAAAAGTGATGGGCATTTAAAGACAGAGAAGGGAGGTTGTATTACAAAGAATTTTAATTGGAATTGGAGGCGGACAGTTAGTCTTGGCTAAACATTGACTGAGTTTATCTTCAGAAAGTCCCCAATCTTCAGTCTTTGTGACAAGGGTGTTCGTTCTCCTGCTGACGTCTGAAACAATTGCTTGTAAAACAATTTCCCTTTTGGCCCAGTCCAAAGGTTTGGCCTGGCCCAAGGTTCAAGAGAACAAGGCAGTTTCTCCGGGCAGCTCCAACTCCATTTTATAATGGCTCCACTATTGTCAATTTTGACATCCGTGTAGTTCAGTGACATCAAGTATATTCATATTTTTGTGCAATTGTACCTGCTCTCTATCTCTAGAACTTTTCATCTCCCCAAATTCAAACTCTGTACCCATTAAACAATAACTCTTCATTCCCCCTCCCGTAGCAACCACCATTCTATTTTCTGTCTCTATGGATTTGACTACCATATGTACCTCATTTGAGTGGAATCAGACAGTATTTGTCCTTTTGCGACTGGCTTATTTCACTTAGCGTAATAAGGTTCAAGATTCATTCATGTTGTAGCATGTGCCAGAATTTTCTTCCTTTTGAGGCTGAAGAATATTCTGTTGTATGTATACAGCACATTTTGTTTGTTCGTTCAGCCATCACTTGGGTCGCTTTTACCTTTCAGCTGTTATGAATAATGTTGCTATGAACTTGAGTGTTCTGGGATCTGTTTTCAATTCTTTTGGGTATATACCCAGAAGTGGAACTGCTAGATCATATGATAATTTTGTTTTTAATTTTTTGGGGAATTGCTCTACTGTTTTCCAGAGCAGCTGCACCATTTTACATTCCCACCAGCAATACACAAGGGTTCCAATTTTTCAACATCCTCGCCAACACTTTATTTATTTATTTATTTATTATAGCCATCCTACCAGCTATGAGGTGGTATCTACTTGTGGTTTTGATTTGCATTTCCCTAATGATTAGTGATGTTGTTACATCTTTTCACGTGCTCATTGGCCATTTGTGTATCTTCTTTGGAGAAATGTCTATTCAAGTCCTTTGCCCTTTTTTTTTTTGGTGAGAAAGATTGTCCCTGAGCTAACATCTGTTGCCAATCTTCCTCTTTTTTTTTTTTTCCCACTTGAGGAGGATTGTCCCTGAGCTAACATCTGTGCCAGTCTTCCTCCATTTTCTATGTGGAACGCCGCCACAGCTTGGCTTGTTGAGTGGTGTGTAGGTCCCCACCTGGGACCCAAACTTTGAACTCTGGACCGCTGAAGCAGAGCACGCAAACTTAACCACTATGCCACCTTTGCCCATTTTTTAATCAGGTTGTTTGTTTTTTGTTGTCAAGTTATAGGAGTTCTTTATATATTCTGGATGTTAACCCCTTATCAAGTATATGATTTGTGAATATTTTCTCCCATTCCATGGGTTGCCCTTTTACTCTGTTAATAGTGTACTTTGATGCACAAAAGTTTTTAATTTTGGTATAGCCCACTTTATTTTTTCTTTTGTTTGCTGTGCTTTTGGTGTCATATCCTCCAATAATCTTTTAAACACATGAATTTATGTATTTCACTGGCCAGTTCAGTTCCCTCTTTCAAACTCTTTAATGATCTGATCTCTGTAGTTCTTCAGTCTCACCTCTTGCTAATAGCTCCACGCAAATGCACCTGTCAAGTCATTCTGAATTACCACATAGCTCTGAGCATCACCATGCTCTCTGACATCACCATGTCTTTACACTTGCTAGTCCCACTTCCCCTCCCTGCTTGCTTGTCAGTAGACTACCTTTGGTTCACCCTTTAAGACTTCCTTCAAGTACCTCCTCCTCTGGAAAGATTTTTTTGACTTTTCCTGGATTTGGTGCCTTCCATTGTTATAACGCTTCTCAAATCTTGTTTTAATTGTTAGTTCACCTGTTTCCTGTCCCTCCAGTTAGAGTATAAATTCCCTAAGGGTAGGGGCCCTATCCTTATCTTGTTATCTGCATGCTGCTCAAACTTGGATGAACTGGTGAACTGGGATCTCTGCCACTGTTTAATTACTTTGACATTGAGCCAACTAGTTAAACTCTCTGGGCCTCAATTTTCTTATAAGATTATTGTAAGGATTAATTAAGATTACATTTATAAAGTGCTTGTTGCTTACTCTGGCCCAGAGTAAATGCTCAACAAAAATCAGCTGTTATCATCAACTTGTTGAATTGATATCTCAAACCTAATCAGTTGTATGACTTAGGACAAAATTCTTAAACTCCTGGGGCCTCAGTTTTTCCTTCTGTGAAATGAGTCGTTTGACCTGGATCATCTGCAGCAGTGGTTCTCAAATTAGGCTGCACACTGCAATTATCTGGGGAGCTTTAAAAATATTGATGTGTAGGTCCCTCCCCCAAAGATTCTGCTCTAATTGGCGTGAGGGACAGCCGGGCATGGGTATTTTTTTTTATTGAGTTAATGATAGGTTACAATCTTGTGAAATTTCAGTTGTACATTATTGTCTGTCAGTCGTGTTGTAGGTGCACCCCTTCACCCTTTGTGCCCACCCCCCACCCCACCTTTCCCCTGGTAGCCGCTTATCTGTTCTCTTTGTTCACATGTTTAAATTCCTCATATGAGTGGAGTCATAGAGAGATTTTCCTTCTCTATCTGGCTTATTTCACTTAACGTCATTCCCTCAAGGTTCATTCATGTTGTTGCAAATGGGACTATGTTGTTCTTTTTTTACAGCTGAATAGTATTCCATGTATATATATACCACATCTTCTTTATCCAGTCATCTGTTGATGGGCACTTAGGTTGCTTCCACGTCTTGGCTATTGTAAATAATGCTGCAATGAACATTGGGGTGCATGGGACTTTTGGAATTGCTGACTTCAAGCTCTTTGGATAGATACCCAGTAGTGGGATAGCTGGATCGTATGGTACTTCTATTTTTAATTTTTTGAGGAATCTCCATACTGTTCTCCATAGTGGCTGCACCAGTTTGCATTCCCACCAGCAGTGTATGAGGGTTCCTTTTTCTCCACAACCTCTCCACCAGTTGTTAGTATTTGTTTTAGTTATTTTTGTCATTTTAATGGGTATAAGGTGATATCTTAGTGCAGTTTTGATTTGCATTTCCCTGATGCACAGTGATTATGAACATCTTTTCATGTGCCTATTGGCTATCCGTATGCCTTCTTTGGAGAAATGTCTGTTCATGTCTCCTGCCCATTTTTTGATTGGGTTGTTTGATTTTTTGTTGTTGAGTTGTGTGAGTTCTTTATATATTATGGAGATTAACCCTTTGTCGAATGTATTACTTGCAAATATTTTTTCCCAGTTAGTGGGTTGTTTTTTTGTTTCAATCCTGTTTTCATTTGCCTTGAAGAAGCTGTTTAGTCTGATGAAATCCCATTTGTTTATTCTTTCTATTGTTTCCCTTGTCTGAGAAGACATGGTGTCCGAAACGATCCTTTTAATACTGATGTCAAAGAGTGTACTGCCTACATTTTCTTCTAGAAGCCTTATGGTTTCAGGCCTCAGCTTTAGGTCTTTGATCCATTTTGAGTTTATTTTGGTGAATGGTGAAAAAGAATGGTCAATTTTCATTATTTTACATGTGCCTTTCCAGTTTTCCCAGCACTGTTTGTTGAAAAGACTTTCGTTTCTCCCTTGTATGCCCTCAGCTCCTTTGTCGAAGATTAGCTGTCCATAGATGTGTGGTTTTATTTCTGGGCTTTCAATTCTGTTCCACTGATCTGTGCACCTGTTTTTGTACCAGTACCATGCTGTTTTGATTACTGTAGCTTTGTAGTATGTTTTGAAGTCAGGGATTGTGATGCCTTCAGCTGTGTTCTTTTTTCTCAGGATTGCTTTAGCAATTCGGGGTCTTTTGTCGCCCCATATGAATTTTAGGATTCTTTGTTCTATTTCTGTAACGAATGTCATTGGGATTCTGATTGGGACGGTGTTGAATCTGTAGATTGCTTTAGGTAGAATGGACATTTTAACTATGTTTATTCTTCCAATCCATGTACATGGAATGTCTTTCCATCTCTTTATGTCGTCATCCATTTCTTTCAGAAAAGCCTTGTAATTTTCCTTGTATAAGTCTTTCACTTCCTTAGTTAAATTCACCCCGAGGTATTTTATTCTTTTTGTTGCGTTTGTGAATGGTATTGTGTTCTTGAGTCCTTTTTCTGTCAGTTCATTATTAGAGTATAGAAATGCTACTGATTTATGTAAATTGATTTTATACCCTGCAACTTTGCTGTAGTTGTTGATTACTTCTAAAAGTTTTCCAATGGATTTTTTGGGGTTTTCTATATATAAGATCATGTCGTCTGCAAACAGCAAGAGTTTCACTTCTTCCCTCCCTATTTGGATTCCTTTTATTCCTTTTTCTTGCCTAATTTCTCTGGCCAAAACCTTCAGTACTATGTTAAATAAGAGTGGTGACAGAGGGCATCCTTGTCTCGTTCCTGTTCTCAGGGGGATGGCACTCAGTTTTTGCCCATTGAGTATGATGTTGGCTGTGGGTTTGTCATATACGGCCTTTATTATGTTGAGGTAGTTCCCGGCATGGGTATTTTTTTTGTTTGTTTGTTTTCCTTTTTCTCCCCAAAGCCCCCCGGTACATAGTTGTATATTCTTTGTTGTGGGTCCTTCTAGTTGTGGCATGTGGGACGCTGCCTCAGCGTGGTTTGATGAGTGGTGCCATGTCCGCGCCCAGGATTCGAACCAACGAAACACTGGGCCGCCTGCAGCGGAGCGTGCGAACTTAACCACTCGGCCACGGGGCCAGCCCCTCGGCATGGGTATTTTTTAAAAGCTCCCCTGGTGATTCTAATATTCACCCAGAATTGAGAACCACTGATTTCAAGTTTCTTCAAGATAGAACACACTAGAAAGTTGAGCTGCCAAGATTCCCTGGAGGCAGGGGAATGGAGTGTCTCCTGGTCTTCTCCTATTATCACCCTTTGTTAGTTTAGCAAGAAGCATTATTGAACAGGCTCACTGAGCTGGAATTCCAAGAGTATCTGTGGATTCCTGAGTGTTTAATGCTAAGCAGCTCACTGCATTCTGGAGAGATCTGGGGAACCAGGGCTCTGAGAAAGAGAAGAAATGGTCTCTTCCCTACCCCCACTGCTCTAAGCCAAGGCCTAGGAGTCTGTCCTGGAGGGTTGTACTGTGGAGTCATGTCAGGCTGAAGGAGAGTGTGGAGGGAGGGATCCTTGGTATAAACAGTAGGGAAATGGGGCCCTGACTAGAAGGGGGTGGGGGCTGAGAGTTACAAAGACTCATTCCTTTACTGTGCTTTAACACCATATTCACAGCCATGACTTATCTGATCCCTAAAACAGCAGTATTACTGCCTCCGTTTGAAGGAGAGAAAAACAAATCTCTGAATGGTTAAGAGCCTTACCAAAAATTACACAGTGGGTTAGCAGTAGGGTCTGCATGACAACCCGTGTATCCTGACTCCCCGTCCTGGGCTCTCTCACTGTGTCTGGGAAGAAAAACTCTGCACACCTAGTGTGAAATAATAGGAAATATATATGGGTCTCTTTCCCTGCCAGTTCCTGGCATAGAGCTCCTGAAACCCTTGTAATTTCCTGGCTGATAGGAGTGTTTTTGTTCTAATGGGGTGGCTCTGGGTGGGCTCCTGATTGAGGGCAGGTCACCAGCAAGACCAAGCCATGATTAGAGGCTTGGAATTTTCAGCCTCGCCCCCCATTCTCTTAAGAAGGGAGAAGGGTTTGGAATGAAGTTAATGATCAATCATGCCTACTTGATGAAGCCTCCATAAAAATCCCAAACGTGTAGGGTTCAGGGAGCTTCAAGGTTGGTGAACACATACACGTACCGGGAGGGTAACTCACCCAAACTCCATGGGGACATAAGCTCTTGTGCTCAGGACCTTCCCAGACCTCACCCTATATATCTCTTCATCTGGCTGTTCATCTGTGTCCTTTATCATATCCTTTATTAATCTGGTAAATGTAAGTGTTCCTCTGAATTCTGTGAGCCAGTCTAACAAATAATCGAATCCAAGGCGGAGGAGGCCATGGGAACCTCTGATGTGTAGCCAAAGCAGACAGAGTTGTGAGTAAGCTGGGGATCTACTACTTGCAGTTGGCGTCTGAAGTGGGGGGCCAGTCTCATGGGACTGAGCCCTTAATCTGTGGGATCTGATGCTATCTCCAGGTAGATAGTGTCAGAATTGAGTTAAATTGCAGGACACCCCACGGGTATCACATAGCGTTCCCCACTGGTGTGGGGAAATGCCCCCCACATTTGGTGTCAGAAGTGTTGTGAGTGTGGTAGTAGTGTGAGAGTAGAGAAAGACACAGGGGGAAAGACTGGGAGGTTTTTTCTGAAACACCCAGGTAGTGCAGAGTTCTTGGCTTCTTGGAATTGGAGCCAAAGTTTTAAATATCCCCATCAAATGCTACAGGGAATGACTGAAATAATTCCTCCCAGTTCCCTTGTGGTCCATCCACCTCAGTGCGTAGCAATGCTCTCTGGGATCATTAGCAAACACCTTCAGCTTTGCAAAGTTTGGGGTGTTAGTACTAGTTTTGAGACTGAGAGATTCAGGGAGTGTTTCGTTATAACGCATAGTGTGTCCAGGAACACTCAGAAGGGCCTGTAGAGCCGTGTTAGCCAAATGCTGGGTCATAGACAGGGCTTGGCCCTTGGCCACTGGCTCAAGATGAAGTTTACTAAGCTCAATTTAACTTAAAGCCCTGTATTTTATTCTGAGATTATGTTCTTCCTACTGTTTTGGTGTTACAATTGCCCTCCATGAAATGGTAATGATAGTAGATGGCAGTTTATTTTAATTTCCTGAATGGCATAGTTAAAAGATGGTCACCCTATGTGAATCCCCAAAATTGCTTTTGAAATGTTACTAATCCTAGTAACCCCAAGTCTGGTAACCACTCACCATTTTGGAGGGCCATGTGACCCCAACTCCTCAGGCGTGTGGGAGGCCACAGAGAGTGTCTCACCTTGAGAGCAGTGGTAAACAGGGAACAGTAAAAGAATTAAAATGCCTGGAGTTGAGCTTTGCCATCACAAGTTCATGTAGAAAGAAAAGTGCCATTGCCACTTTGGTTTTATTTAACAAACGTTTATTTGGTGCTTACTAGATGCCCAGCCTTGTCTCAGATGCTGTACAAATATGATCTCATTTAATCCTCATCAAGCCTATGAGGTAGATGCTATTATTATCTTCACCTCCATTTTAAAGATGAGGAAACTAAGACATGAGGGGGTTGAGAAACTTGCCCAAGGTCACAGCTAGGTAGCAGCAGAGCCAGAAGTCAAAGCCAGGGAGTCTGGCTCTGGAGCCCATGTTCTTAATCCCTACACCGTGCTGCCTAGTTAGAAGCAATTTAAGACTTTTGTGGCATGTAATGATCTATTTTCAGCCTCTGATTCCATAGGCAGAAGCTGCCTGTGGACTAAGCTGCCTGATCTGTGTTGAGCTCCTGTCAATGATCTCTTTTGAGCCCTTTCTACAGCATCACTGAAAGAGTCAGTGTGGGTGAATGGTCATTTGACAGAGCCTGGCAAGACGACAGCAACAAAGGCAATGAATTTTGGGTAAGGTTAGCGAGCCCTTGTAGCTTGGAACCTGAGTCCATGAAAAGGCCTTATGAGAGGTCCTCTAGAGCCAAGACTGGTAGTTTTCAAGTACATTTTTTTAAAGCAACCAAACCCTTTTTTCAAATGTAGACATATGGGCAGTTAATATATATACACACACACACCCCTACGTGGAATCCCGTCTTAAAAAAGATAAAGCTGGAGATGTGTTGAAGTAGAAGCGGGAATCTAGTTGACCTTTCTCTTGTCCTTTATGCCATACTGAGTCACTATCTGGGACCCTAGAGCTTTGAGAAACACAGCTTGAAAACCATTGCTCCAGACCAGGATTTCCTGAAGCATGTCTTACAAAATATTAGTTTCATAAGATGCTTTGTAGAAAAAGAAAATTTCGTGGTCAAATGTACTTGGGAAACTCTGGATGTTCCATCTTTGCTTTGAGATTCACAGTTACTTATAAGCAGAAAAAGAGTCTGAAGTCCTGGAAGAGGATGAAACTTAACCCACACTTTCCCTTTTAAAAAAAATGGATGTTATGTTATATTCAAACAATGGAAAACCATAGAGCAATGAAAATAGACAAACAATTGCTATATATGGATGCCTGTTACAAATACATTAAGTGAAAGAAGCAAGACCCAAAGGCATGCATACTGTATGAGCCCGTTTATGTAAAGTTCAGAAACAGGCAAAAATGTATCTATGGAAGTGGCAGTCGGGTAGTGATTTTCCGTGGGTGGTGAAGTAGTGCCCGGGAAGGGGCATTAGGTGAGTTTTGAAGCTTCTATTTGTATTATATATCTTTAAAGATTTTTTTTTCCTTTTTCTCCCCAAAGTCCCCTAGTACGTAGTTGTATATTTTTAATTGTGGGTCCTTCTGGTTGTGGCATGTGGGATGCCGCCTCAGCACAGCTTGACGAACAGTGCCATGTCCGCACCCAGGAATCAAACAGGCAAAACCCTGGGCCGCTGAAGTGAAGCGGGCCAACTTAACCACTCGGCCACAGGGCCGGCCCCTGTATTTTATATCTTGATTTGGGAGGTGGTTACATAGGTGTGTTGAATTTGCAAAAATGATTTGTACATTTCTTTGTATATATGTATGTATGTGTTATCCTTCATTAAAAAAAGGGAAAAACAAACACACCTTCATTGAAGGGACCAAAAAAAGAAGTGTATGTGAATGTGGCTCATCAAAATATAATCTCTTTCTTTAATCCAGCACGTTTTCTGAACCAGGTTACCTGGTTCAAGGATAACACTTCTGGGAAACTCATAGGATGGAGGGTTTTCCCTGGACCACCACTAGAGAAAAGGAGCATGGCACTGAGCAGGGAGGCGCGCATTTGTTTGATCTGTCTCTGTTTCTGGCCTTCTTTCCTAATCCCCTGTGTATTAGTTTCCTATTGCTGATGAACAAATTATCACAAACTTAGTGGCTTAAAACAACACAAATGTATTATCTTACAGTTCTGGAGGTCAGAAGTCTGAAATGGGTCTCAGGGGGTTAAAATCAACGTGTCACAGGCTGTTTCTGCGTTCCTTCTGGAGGCTCTAGAGGAGAATCACTCTTCTTGCCTTTTCCAGCTTCTAGAGGCTGCAGGTATTCCTTGGCTCGTGGTCCCCTCCCATCTTCATAGCTCGCAACAGCCAGTCAAGTCTTTCTCACATTGCCTCACTCTGACACTTGACTCTTGTCCTTCCCCCTTCTACATTTAAGGATCTTTGTGATTACATTGGATCCATGTGGAAAATTCAGGCTACTCTCCCTATTTAAGGTCAACTGATTAGCAAACTTACTTCCATCTGCTACCTTAATTCTCCTTTGCCATAGTCACTGTAGCATAGTCACAGGTTCTGGGGATTAGGCCATTATTCTGTTTACCACACCTGCTAAGGGATCAGATGCAGATCCTAGTACTTAACCTATTTTCTCTTCTATTATTATGGATTTTCTTTCAGCTAGTATCTGATCAAAAAATTAGTCGCAAAGAACTCTTTTGGGTTTGCTGAAAGTTAAAGTAATAAACTCAACTATTCATCACTCAAATGAGAGAAGATTTACTTACTTTTAACCCAATACGACACTTGTTGCGAGAGTGCTGTAGATGCCAAGTAAGGGAGGACCTCAGCCTGTGGCAGGCTTGGAAAACTGTCTGGGTCTCGGGACTGCACCCTATTCATGCCAATGAAATGCGGTCATTGAGGGCTAGTATCTGACCTCTGAAGTGGAGCCAGGAAAGGGGATTAAGAGACTGATGCTCTGAAGGTGAGGTGATGGAGGAATTTGTAATCCCTGATCCTGTAACCATGAGTCAGTTTGTTTGTTTCCATCAATTGTATGGTTTCTGCAGTGTTGGAAAACTGTTGTTCACGATGGCTCCTTGGGCTAGCAAACAAGGAAGAGACCCTAAAAGTCAGTTGTTGCCTGGGCAGCAGGCAGCAGGAGGTGGCTCACGTTGGCTGCTCCCATGGCAACAGTGATTATTGTCACAAGCAGGCCTGAGGTAGTTAGCATTGTCAGAGAACACATGGACCACCCGTATCAGAATTACCTGGGGAGTTTGTTTAAATTCCAAATTTCAAGGCCACACGGCCAGAGATTGAGATAAGGTCTGGAATCTGCTTTTTAGAAAGCTCCCCAGGCAACTCTTATTCCTGGTAAAGTTTGAGAACCATTGATTGAAGAAAATGCATCCCGGTTAGAAATCCCTCTGCAAACCTCTGTTGTCTATCCTTGGATGAGGCCTCACCTCTTTGCTCTGAGAGCTAGAGCCACTTTCTTGCTTACAAAGGCCCCACCTTACAAAGACAGTGGATGTGCTGTCCCAGGAATTTATAATGACAAATATCCAAGTTTTGCGAGTGCTAAGCGTTTAAATAGGCCTTTCATGATTTCTGCAAGAATGGAACTTTTTCTTCAAGGAATATCTAATTAACATGTCACAGAACTAGTCATACCAAAATATACTTTCAGACTCCCAAAGTAAATTTCCCAAATTGGGAAGGACTAGGGTGGGACCCAAACAGGAGTCAGCATGAACGAGGACTGAAGCAGGCGGCAGGCCCAAGTCTCTGATAGTACTGAGAGATACCATTCTCTCTCTAGGAAGGTGGGACTGTAGTAGGATAAAGAACACCACCAAGAATATAGGCATCCTGATGTTTCTGAGAATCGCTACTGTCATGAGCCATTGTTGCTGATGAGAGCGTGTTCTTATCCCTTACGTAGGTTAAAAACAAGTGGGTTAGTGGATGTGTGAAATTCTCTAATTCTCTAATGTGTGTATTTCTCTAATACTACTTGTAACCTGAGGTCTGGGCAGATTCTGGTTTGCTAGTTGTAGTGAGCACTCTTGACCGCCTACCTAGCATCCGTTCCCCACTCCTTCTGCCTATCAAAAATCCCAGTTTAGCACAACCAGAAGTACTTACTAAGAATATACAACTATGTACTGGGGGGCTTTAGGAGGAAGAATAAAAAAAAATTCCAGTTTTGTTCACATATCCTCCCCATCCCCCACCCTAGGGACCAAAATCTGATTAATCACTGTATGGTCCTTCCTTGGCAAGGGTTATTGGTCCAGGGTGTCTGCTGTGTCCTAATTCATCCCAGTTAGGTTGAAGGGAAGGACTTAGAGTTGGTGGTGGGGAGAGGTGTCCCTGTCTTTTGTTGACATGAACAAGGAAACTTGTAGCCATCCTACAAACATGAGGGGGACCTGTTTTAGGAAGAAAGCCACTCTGAAGGCTGTGGGGCAGAGAGCTGAAACCTGTTCCTTAGGGCAATGCCGATGACTGAATTATGTACCCTGGAGTCTTCTGTACCTCTGGACTTTCTGATTGTTTACGGCTGTGTTAACTAGATTTGCTTTTACTTGTGATCAAAAGCCTCCTACTGTCTATGGTCACTGGTGTGCTTTGCACTCCCCAGTTTGTGCATTTCATATGTAAAATGCAAAGAAGTAAAAAGAGAGAAGACTGGATTGTGGGCTGAGAGAATCAATGGTCTGTCGGACGGAATTTCTTTCTATAAAAGCTGTTGTGAGTGAGTCGTGTGCTTCTTCCTGTGTTGTCACATCTTTCATTTCCCACAAATATTCACAGCCAGAATATAAATACATTAAATTAGCTTCTATTTGTATTTCTTTTCTCAAAAACAATTATGTATTTGTTTAGCTTCCTTGTAGCACAGAAAATTGCTTACTGAGGTTGACGTGAAATGCCAAGATGGGGAAAACTCAATCAGGAGGTGCTTTCGCTGACTCATGATAGAAAGCCTAAACTTCCCCAAACTCATCAGAGAATTGGCTTTCTGAATAGACAAGTAAGTGCTGTTTCTCTTTCTGACATTAGTATGCCTTAGTCTTTAGTTCTAATATGGATGCTGCTTAATGAAATGTGAGAAATGCTCAGGTGGGCTTGCACCACTTTAACGGGAGACTGGCAGTTCTGGTGCCACAGTGAAGAGGTGTTCCATTTTCAGTCCAACAACTTATCGTTTATTTAGATGGACATTTAGAGACCGAGGTTGGAACAGTTAGTAGTATATCAGATCTACCTGGAAACAAATTGTACTGGTGTCTTGCTCAGGTTCCTGCTCCACAAGACTGCTGATGGCTTCCCAAGCGAGAGCACGGGGATGTAAGAATGAGAGCCTGGGTGCGTGTCTTTTTTCGTTGTTTTAATAATTTAATCGAACTTAGAGCATTGTAAAAGTCATTAAAATAAAATCCTCTCACAATCCTACCACACATTCATTTAGTTATTAAATAACTAATTAAAATATATAAATGAAATCCCCAGCATGCCAGACCCTGGGCTAGGTGCCATATCCCCTCATTGAACAAGACAGACGCTGTCTCTGTCCTCCTAGAGCTTACAGCCTAATAAGGAGGCAGATATTAAAGACGTAATCACACAAATACTTATTTAATTGCAATCGTGAGAAGAGAGGGGAAGGTACAGGACAGCATGAAAGAAAACACCAGGGTTGGGGGAGGGGGAAGGCCTCTCTGAGTAACATTTGAGCTAAGGCCTAAAGGATGAACAGAGTCCAAAAACTGAAAAGAGCTTTTCAGGCAGAGGAAATAGCATGTGCAGGGCCACAGAGATGACGAACTGAAAAGTGGCAATTTGGAAGAAGCCCAGTGACCATGGAGGAAATGGTCCTATTTATGTATTTGATTCCTTTTTTAAAAGTTTTTTGAATTTTTTTTTTTACTGTGGTAAAAATATATATCACGTAAAATTTGCCATTTTAAGTGTATGTGGCATTAAGTACATTCACAGTGTTGTGCAACCATCACCACTATTTTCAAAAGTTTTTCATCATCCCTAACAGAAACTCTGTACCCATTAAGCAATAACTCTCTCTTCCTCTCCTCTCCCAACAGCCCCTGGTAATTTGCAGTCTACTTGTTGTCTCTATGAATTTGCCTATTCTAGATATTTCCCATAAGTGGGATCATATAATATTTGTCCTTTTGTGTCTGGCTTATTTTGCTTAGCATAATGTTTTCAGGGTTCATCCATGTTGTAGCAGATACCAGAGCTTCATTCATTTTTATGGCTGAATTATAACATTCCATTGTATGATATGCCATATTTTGTTTATCCATATGTTGATGGATGCTTGGGTTGCTTCCACCTTTTGGCTACTGTGAATAATGCTACTATGAACATTGGCATACAAATATCTGTTTGAGTCTCTGTTTTCAATTCTTTTGAGTATATACCCCAAAGTAGAATTGCTGGGTCATATGGTAATTCTATGTTTAGCTTTTTGAGGAACTGCCAAACTTTTCCACAGAGGCTGCACCATTTTATATTCCTACTAGCATGCAGGAGGGTTCCAATTTCTCTACATCCTTGCCAACACTTATCTTACTTTTTTTTTTTTTTCAGTTATAGCTATCCTACTAGGTGTGAAGTAGTGTCTCTGTGTATTTGATTCTGAGTCATCTGTCTCCTCAGGAATCTATCCCTCCTGAAACTCTGAAGCTCTTTGGGGTCACTAATCTGGGATGGGGCTTATAATGACCTGCCTTCATGTTTTACTCAAGTGTCTAATTTCCTAAATAGATGTTCAGCAACTCTGGGTTAAAGTGTGGGTGGGGGATCAATTTGGCTCTCCAGTATTTACCACCTGGTAGGTGTTCAATAAATAGAACGATTGTGATAAAGGTTGCAGGTCTTGTCTCTCTCATGTAGTAAAGACCCAGTGGAAGTTTCCAACAGGCACTAGGAGATGTTTGCTTGATTCAAATGAATTAGTTTTCCTGAATGTATGAGGCAATTGATTGGTTGGTTACATTCCATTCATTTAAACTGTGGATGTGATCCAGGCCATTCCTCTGCTCTATGCCCTCTCCATTGCACTTACGATAAGGCTCCAGATCGTTTATCTGGTCTACAGTGCCCTGCGAGGTCTGGCCCTGTCTCCTTCCGGGACCATTTTTTTGCAACTTTCTCTCTTTCTTTGTAGGCTTCTGATCATTCTGCAGATACACACAACTCGTCTCTACTTTAGGGCCTTTGTACCTATTGGTCCCTCGTTCAGAATTCTCCACTCCTTCAAGCAAGCCCCTCTCCCACTTTTTTGCTTAAGTCTTACCCATCCTTCAGGTCTCAGCTGAGATGTTATTTTCTCAGGGAAGTGTTTCCTGACCATCTCCCTACCCGCAAACCCAGCGCCTATTTTGTTCTCCCTCATAGCATCTTTTACTTTTCCTGCACAGCAGTTACCCAAATTGTGGTAAAATAATTATTTGTGTATTTAAAGCCCATCTTCCCAAGTGGTCAGAAACCTCCAGGAGGGCAGAAACTCATCTTTCTATTGATCAGTGTTAGGCACATGGTAGGAGCTCAATGCATAATTTTTTTGTTTTTTAGGAAGATTAGCCCTGAGCTAACATCTGCTGCCAATCCTCCTCTTTTTGCAGAGGAAGGCTGGCCCTGAGCTAACATCCGTGCCCATCCTCCTCTACTTTATATATAGGACACCTACCACAGCATGGCTTGCCAAGTGGTGCCATGTCCATACCCGGGATCCAAACCAGCAAACCTTGGGCTGCCGAAGAGGAACGTGTGCACTTAACCGCTGCTTCACCGGGCGGGCCCTCAATGCATAATTTTGAAGAGACGTAGATGCTCCAGAGTCTTTCATGGATATCCTGTCTCTCAAATTTGACTAGATGTTTTTACCTAGATGAAATGTTCTCTGCTTAACTGTCTCCTCGCATAGTGCCTGTACTGGGCTCTTATCACAGTCAGTGCTGACCCTATGCTGTTAGAGAAAGAAGGATGAAAAAGAGAGGGGACCTCTGAGGGGGCTGATTGGAACTCAGACCGAACACTTCCTGGAGAAAGATTTCTGGGCAGCAGGAGGCTATTTCTAGGCCCCAGGCCAGGGTGTTGAGAAATGCTTTCATTTTTCTGAGAGCTGCTGCCAAGAGGCAGAAAACTGATGAGTGACCTGTGAATGCTGCTCACATTCTGGGTGACGCAGAGTTTACGGAGTTCTGGGGAAAATAGTGTTGATCATAGGAGTAGAACAGCCATGTGGGGGGTTGGGCAGGAAGTCTGGTGAGAGGCCAGCCAAGGCCACGGTGGCCTCTCTTGCCACGCAGTGCCAGGCCGTTCAGCCAGTGTGAAGTTAGAGACCCCAAGCAAGCCCCTCGTGGCCCCTCATTGCTTCCTCAGGCTCCCCAACCCTCTCTTATAAGCTTGTTTCATAGCAGGCATGGCTTGTCTTACCCCTGAAAGTCATGAGGCCAAATGTCCTATCCTTGTGCTTTCTTTTGCATTTTTAAAAAATAATTTTTGGTTATAAAAGCAATACATGAATACATTTATCTTTTAAAACATTAAAACCAAAGCTAATACTCCCTTTAAACATTATCCCCAATCTCACATTGGTAATCTCACAATGGGTAATCAAACATTACCCCCTACCTTTAGAGATAATCTTTTATATGAGTTGGTGTGTAACCTTATAATCTGTTTAAAAAATCTTTTATGAACTTAATGTGTGATTGTCTTAGTTTGGGCTGCCATAACAGAATTCCGTAGACTGGGTGGCCTATAAACAACAGGAATTTACTTCTCATAGTTCTAGAGGCTGGGAAGTCCAAGAGCAAAGCACCAGCAGATTAGGTGTCAGGTGAGGGCCTGCTTCCTGGTTCAGAGACAGCCGTCTTCTTGCTGTGTCCTCACAGGGTGGAAGGGCTAGGATGCTCTCTGGGGTCTCTTTTACAGGGCACTAATTCCATTTATGAGGGCTCTGCCCTCATGACATCATCACCTCCCAAAGGCCCAACCTCCAAATACCATCACACTGGGGATTAGGTTTCAACATAGGAATTTAGATGGGACACAAACATTATAGCAGTGATGATAGGAAAAAATGGTATTTATGTCTGTGTTTTGTTTTAACTTTTTATTTTTAATAATTTTAGATTTACAGAAGAGTTGCAAAGATAGTACAGAAAGTTTCAGTATATTCTTCATGCAGCCTCTCCTAATGTTGACAGCTTATACAACCCTGGTTCAATAATCAAAACTAAAAAAGGAACATTGGTACAAAACTATTAACTAAACTATAGACTTTATTAGAACTTTACCAGTTTTTCCACTAATGTGCTTTTTCTGTTCCAGGATCACAACCAGGATCCCACACTGTATTTAGCTGTCTTGTCTCCTTAGTCTCCTCTCATCTGTGACGGTTCTCAGACTTTCCTGGGCTTTCAAGACCTTGACACTTTTGAAGTCCAGGTTAGGTATTTTGTAGAATATCCCTCAATTTGGGTTGTCTGAGGATTTTTCATGGTTAGACTGAAGTTAGGCATTTTGGGGAAGAATTTTTTAAAAATATCAATACTATATATTATGCTACAATTTGTAAGTTTCATTCAACATGATTTTGAGATAGATCTATATTAACATTTGATCAAGGTCACTTCTTTTGAATTCTCCACAGAATTCTATTATATGAGTATTCTACATTTTATTTAGCCATTTCCCTATTGGTGGGCATTTGGGCTGATTCTAGATTTTCTTTGGTAGCAATATTGTAGTAATTAACCTTGTAGATACCTCTATATGCACGTGGAATTATGGTAGATAACTAGAAGTGGCATTGCTGAGACACGCATTTAATAGGTGTTGTCCAATTGCCCTCTAAAGTGACTGTGCCAATTTACAGTCTTTGATACTATGAAGCTTGAAAATTGTTGCCAATCTCGGTTTTAATTTCCATTTCCCTGGTTAATACTGAAGTCAGGCATCCTTTGTGTGTTTATTGGCAATTTGTATATCCTTTTCTGTGAACTGTCTGTTTATATTCTTTGCCTATCTTTCTAGTGGAAAATCTAGTGGATTTTTTTTTCTCATTGATTTGTTGAGTCCTTTATATGTTCCAGATACAAATCCTTTGTTTTGTATATTACAAATGTTTTCTCCTAGTCTATCTCTTAACTTTGTTTCCCATTTTTAATTTAAGTTGTTCTATCGCTCTGATTTTTTAAATTATTTTTTTGATTTATTTTTTTGAAACAAAGTTCATGATTATAAAAGTAAACAAGGTGGAAACACTGGGAAATTTATGGAAAAGTTTAAAGAAGAAAAGAATCCACCCCAAGTCTTGTCACTGAGAGAAAACCAATATTAACATACTGAATTACATATTTCCTTCTAGTCTTTCGTGTGTACATGCACATTTTTGTGCTCAGTTGAGATCACATTGTGTGCATATATATTATATATGAAAGTTGCTCAGTGCTATGGTCTTTAGAAACAAACCTTGGCCTTTTCCCAAATGTGATTGGTTAAAAGGTCATGTTAGATTAACTTCCAACTCCTATTCCTTTTTTTCCACATATCCTGAAAAATCTAGTACGTGAGAGGCCCATGGCCTGTCTTCTGCTGACCTGAACTGAAGTTGGCTCAAAAACAGGACACAGTACAAATGCTCTACAGAGCACTTATTAAAAAGTCTTGGAGATTTGAGTTGACTGCAAGCTCCATGAATCAATAGTGCAGGTGCCAAGAACCTTATTGCATGAAAGCAAGGCAATAAGTCCTATACGGAGGAAGCTACAGTCCTGCTTTGCTCTGATGAAACAGAAACATTTGCTTCAGTCTTGGGTGACATACTCTAAAGAAGCCACAATCTAACCAACTAGATGCTTGAGGAGAATGAGGATAAAGACCTTCAAAACCAGGGCAAAGGAGGAACAATGGAAGGAATGGGAGATACTGGTCTTGAGTAAGAGAAGACCTTGGGCAGAAGTCTACAAGTATCTGAAAAGTAGAAGGTGGAAGAGAGATTAGACCTATTTGTTCCCTGAGGCTCCAAGGGATAGGACTTGGGCCAGAGGGTGGAAGCTTCAGAAACACTTTGTAACTGGTCAGAGCTGCTGAGACCAAGGAATGCATTGCTCCGGAAATAGACAGGAAGTGATGGTGATGGTGGTGGTGGTGGTGCGGCTGGGGGTTCGATATAGTAACTAACATTTACTGAGTGCTATGTGCCAAGGCTGTGCTGAGGACCTTCACCCTGTTATGATATTTCATCCTGTCAACACTCTGTAGGGTAGGAATGGGGTATAATGAGGTCAGGTAACCCGCCCAATGTCACACAATTTGTAAGTGGCGAACTGGGATTCGAACCCGTTCTGACAAATTCCAAAGCTGGTACTTTTAGTCATCAATGGCTTTCATTCGTGGTTTGGGGGTCTGGACCACGAGGGCTGTGAGGTCCGTTCTACTAGAAGATTCTGTGACCGGGAAAAAGGATGCCCCCCCCCCCCCCCAAGGCAAAGCGTTGGAGTGTAGGCGGAGAAGCAAAACGTGGTGAAGTAGTCTGGGGCCTCGCAGGGGAGCCCGGGCAGAAAGTCAAGGGATGGAGACCTAAAGGACGTGGAAGGGTCCTCAACGTGCGTCATCCCACAGCTGGGCAACAATCGATGTTCTCTTGTTTGGAGATCCCCAGACCCGCGCGAGGGACCGAGGAGTAGGCCCGCATCGCAGCTGCCCTCGAGCGCGCGGCCAGGGAGCGTCGCGGCAGCCGGCTTCTGCGGCGGAGCCGGGGGACGGAACAGCGCGCCGATCCCTGAGCGGGCGTGAGCTGGGGGCGGTGCCGGGGCGGTGGGGCGGGGCGGGCGCGCGCCCCGGCGGCTGCGGCAGTTGCGCGCTGGGATTGCTGCCGAGCGGCGGGCGCGGTGAGTGCGGCGGGGCCCGCGGGCGGGGGGAAGGAGCGAGCGGGCGGGTGAGGGGGTGCGCGGCCGAGCGCGCGACCGGGGCGGGGGCCGCCGCCTGTCCCCGCTCCCCAGCCCGGCTGCCGCGCCCCTCAGGCCCCTCTCCGTTCTGGCGCCCGCCTGCGCGCCCGCGTCCCCGCACGCCCCTCAGCCCCAGGTCGCCCCCGCCTCGGAGCAGCCCCTCGTTCCGCGCCGCGGCGACGCCCTCGGCCTCACGTCACGGCCGCGCCATTGTTTCCCGTCTGTCGGCTTGCCGGGACGCGCCGCCTCCTCGGAGCGCGGCCCTTCGCCTCCGCCGAGCCAGCCTCGCCGGGACCCGCCCGTCGCCCGCCTTTCTCTTAACGCCGGGGCGGCCCCCACCCCGCTCGGGCAGACACCCCTTTACTCAGTTCTGCGTGTTTCTTCCGGCCGACGCCGGGCTTCCTCCGGTCTGCACCCGGGGCCCCTCACCCCCTGCGCGTCCCCGGTCCCCCGCGGGGAGCTAGCGGGCCGCGGTGGTAGGATGAGACGGTGACAGCGTTTGAGCAGGAACCGCCAGAAACTGCCAACTTGATAGTTCACTTGTCAGTTTTGTCGTTTGCAGCATTTCCTGGAAAGCTCACATCAAATTGCAAGCCTCCTCAAAAAACATGCTGGCCATTTCCAAACGGCTCCCAAGTCAGGGGTGAGCTGTCCGCTGGCAGTCTAGTCCTTTCCTTTTCCTCGGGACCCCTCGGGCCAGGGAGAGCCGAGAGTGAGATGCACATTTGAGGCCTGAGCCGTTAGTTGTGAGCTTAACGTTTGAGGGGTTTGACTCCGGTGGGCCTCAGCTCTTGAAAGCAGTGGTAGAGCTTGGTGTCAGGTTTCTTGTCTTCCCGCGCGATGTGTTTGCGGGATGTCTTGTAGACGACAGTGCTCTGCAGTGACCGGTCATCTAGGGTGCTGTGCGCGCGCATCTGCGCGGCCGGGTGCGGGCAGCTTCTTCTTGGTTGAACCGTAGCTGTTTCGTAATGTCTACACGCTGTTCGTTTTGCCTCTTGAAGCGGTGGATGCAAACTCTGCTCACTGTTATGTGAAAGGGAGAATGTCGAAACCATGGAAACTGGATGTTATTGAGGTCTTTTTAAAATATTTACCACGACACTTTGCAACAATGGTTAGGATTTATCCATATAAGGACATCCAGGCCTGAAGAGGTTAAGTTCAAGAAGACACAGCTTAGTTAGTAATTAGAACTCCACCTGCTGGGCTGATGCTAACACACACAGACTTTATTTCTGAAATGCACTTCTATTGCAGTATAAGCCGCTACATTTCAACAGTATAGGTTGCCGCATTGCTCTCATTAATCTAAAATTTAGATTTTTTAGAATTTAGTAATCAACTAATCTGTAAAATGAAAGGGCTGAAGGAGAAGTTCTTCAAGGTTTCATTCAGTTCTAAGATTTGATTCCATTGTATGAAAATTTGCAATCAGTTACAAGTTTCCAAAAGTTTATAATTTTAGGAAGATTTATAGGTATTTACTAATGGTATCTGCAAGCATTACTGGTGACATCAGGTGTGTCTTCCTAAAGGAAGCTGAATTACAGTGGATTGTTAGGAGGGATGTCCATTCATCTGTCTCTAGACTGTTTTTGGTGTTTTATAGGGAAAGAAAGGAGCACTCAAAACGTGTTTTCTTAAAAATACATTTTTTATTGCTTAACTCTCATCAAAAAGCTTGTTAGTGAAATAGTAAAAAAAAAAACCCAAAAAACAAACCCCAACTTAATCGTATTTATGACTATACTCTTTTCCAGTTCTTATCTGAACATAATTTTTATGTAGTTATAATTGCTGTGTACATGTATATATATACTTTTTGAGGAAAATTAGCCCTGAGCTAACATCGGTGCCCATCTTCCTCTACTTTATATGTGGGATGCCTGCCACAGCATGGGCTTGATAAGCCATGTGTAGGTCCACACCTGGGATCCGAACTGGCAAACCCCAGGCCACCGAAGCAGTGTGTGTGAACTTAATTGCTGTACCACTGGGCCAGCGCTACATATTGTTTCTGGTTTTGCAATTAACTGCATTTCTGGAATGTTCGTATATCTAGAGAATTCATCTACTTTTCATTTGTAAAGATGCTGCAACGTGCTTTTATGCTCAGTAGTCAACAATGCCTGGTATACAGGCTCTCACTAAATTTTTGTTGAATGAATATAGTATTTTGAGCTGCTTAGCCAACATCTGCAAACACAGAATGTTAAATATCACAGGGCATATGTTAAGTGACATGTGAGCAGTAAAGGCAGTCAGTTCTTTGAGCTGGGAGGAAGCATCACATATATTTAAGGGCCTAGGTTTTGGAGTCTGGGTTTGAGACCTGGCTTGCTGGTTACCACCCACGCAGCCTTGGAGAACTTAACCATAGAGAGTCTCACTCAGTTTCACTCACCATGAAACGGAAAAATAGAACAAATTTCACAAGGTTGTGTGGATTAAATGGGATAATTCTATTGAAGCAGTACTGACATACATTAAATTCTCTGTAAATGTTAGCTATTACTGCTCTCTGTTCAGAGTGGAGAGATTACTGTATGTTGGTTGGATCAGGGAAAACAGAGAAAGTGACACGAGAGTAGGGAGAATATTTGAAAGTGGATATATTGAGGGTCTAATGAATAGATTGCTCTCACTAAGACAAAGGGTTTGGTGGAACAATTATATGAGATAAAACTGGAGAGAGTAATTCTCGTAAACTGTTTACAGGATATGTTACATGGATTTCTTGCAGATACAACAGAATTAATGAAGTAAGATAACTTTCTTTTTGATTAGTTGGCATTTGTTTTATTTGTTTCTTAGGTTCAGACCTGAAAAATTATCTACTTTAAAGAAGTTGATAGCAAATTGTTATGGAGTGCTAAGGTCCTTGTCATTTGACACAGTAAATCTTACGACCTTTTACCATTTGAAATTTTGTGTGTGTGTGTGAGGAGGATTGTTGCTGAGCTAACATCTGTGCCAGTCTTCCTCTATTTTATGTGGGATGCCATCACAGTGTGGCCTGATGAGTGGTGCTAGGTCCATGCCTGGGATCCGAACCTGCAAAGCCCTGGCCGCCAAAGCGGAGCACGTCAACGTAACCGCTACTCCACCAGGCCAGCCCCTACCATGTGAAATTTGATTGTGTTCTGTGATTGGTTACCGAAGTTTGCAGTGGCTTTTTTTTTTTTTTAAATGGAAAACAACTTTAGCAGCAAACGAATAAAAATAGCAAAATTGCCAGCAGAGGAGCAAAACTGCCCCCTCTTTAGGCAGAATACAGAATCTCGAAGGCTTGAATTGACTTGGAGAGTGTTGAACTATTTGTTCCTACCTTTTATGTGTCTCTCTCTGTTGGGAAGCATTATCAAGAGTGTGAGATGAAAAAGCCTGCTATGTCAGGGTCTGCTTGGAAAGAGAAGACTGAAATCTGGTGCCTGAAGTTTAATGGCTAAAAAATATATAACAGTAAGTTTGCTAGGTGTTAGTATGTTTCCGTTTCAAATGTCCAGTGGAGTATATGTTTTTAAAAGCTCCTTGGGGGGCTGGCCAGGTGGCTCAGCAGTTAAGGTTGCACGTTCTGCTTCGGTGGCCCGGGGTTCGCCAGTTCAGATCCTGGGTGTGGTGGACATGGCACTGCTTGGCAAGCCATGCTATGGTAGGCGTCCCACATATAAAGTAGAGAAAGATGGGTGTGGATGTTAGCTCAGGGCCAGTCTTCCTCAGCAAAAAGAGGAGGATTGGCAGCAGATGTTAGCTCAGGGCTAATCTTCTTCAAAAAAATAAATAAATAAAAGCTCCTTGGTTCAGTTTAATGGGGTTTCTTTGCTATTTTAACTTAAGTTTATTTTAAAATATGAAATATTTCAAACATACAGAAAATAATGTAACGATCATCTAATCATAGACAATCATATTTACTTGGTGTGGTGTTTTTTTTCCATTTTCTAATTTTGTGGTCTGTCTTTTCAATATATATTTTTTAAAGGGATAAAATTACACATGTAGTTGAGTCCTGTATGAATCCTTGCTGGTCCTATTGTCCTCTTCTAGAGGTAAACACAGTCACGAATTCACTAGTTATCATTCCCATTATATTTTTAGTAATATGTATATATCCATAAACGTGCAGATATGCTTTTTTAATATACGTATGATTCTGCAACTTGCGTTTTTGTTCAACATTATTTTTGCTGGATATCCATGTTGGTAGATATGTCCTTAGTTCATTCATTTTCATTGCTCTATAGTATTGCATTATATGAATAAACCAGTTTGTGTATGGATATTTAGATGTTTCTGACTTTTTTTGCTATTATTAATAGTGCTGTAATAAACATTCTTGGATGTGTCACCTTATTTACATGTGTGAGAGAGAATTCTAAGCCTAGGGAATTCTTAGGTTGTAGGGTGTAAGGATCTTCAACTTTATTAGATAATGCCAAATTATTTTCCAAAAAACTAAATACAAAATACCCATCAGTAGGTTGTGAGAGTTTCTGTTTTGCCACAGCCTTACAAACATTGATATTATCAGACTTTTAAATTTTAAAATGAAATTAAATTTCATTTTAACTTGCTTTTCTCTGATTGTAAGTGAGCTTGAGCTTCTTTACATCCATTTATTGTAAGGTTTCCTTTTCTGTAAATTGCTGTTTATATCTTTAATTCTTTTTTCTGTTGGCTTATTTGCTTTTCCATCATTAGTTTGTAGCTCTCTTTATAATTTATAATAATCCTCTCTCAGTTATGATGTTGCCAAATTCTTCTCAGTGTTTAGTTTCTCTCTTTGTTATGCAGAAGTTTTACATTTTTATTCCAATTTTTTATTTGAAAAATTTCAATTTTACAGAAAAGTGCAGTGGTAGTTAAACGAATACACTTACACCTTTCACCTGGATTCACCCATTGTTAACATTTGCCGCATTTACTTTGTCTTTCCTGTGTACATTTTTTTCCTGAACCATTTAAAAGTAAGTTGCAGACATCAAGACGCTTCACCCCTCAAAAGATCTATTTGAATATCCTAAAAGCATGGGTGTCCTACAAAGTTACAATACAGTTATCAAATTTGACCTTGATGTAACAATATTCTCTAATATCCAGTGCATATTAAAAATTTCTTGGGGCCAGCCCGGTGGCGGAGCGGAAAGTGCACACGTTCTGCTTCTCGGCGGCCCGGGTTCACTGTTTCAGATCCTGGGTGCGGAATGGCACTGCTTGGCAAGCCATGCTGTGCTAGGCATCCCACATATAAAGTAGAGGAAGATGGGCACGGATGTTAGCTCAGGGCCAGTCTTCCTCAGAAAAAAGAAGAGGATTGGCAGATGTTAGCTCAGAGCTAATCTTCCTCAGGGGAAAAAAAAATTTCTCAGTTGTCCCAATAGTGATCTCTGTAGCTATTCTTCAGCCCCACTCCTGGTCCAGCATCTAGTCAATGATCATGCATTGCATTTAGTTGCCATGTCCCTTTAATTACTTTTAATCCACAACAGGTCCCCAGCTTTTTGTTTGTTTTCAAAATATTGATATATTTGAAGAGTCCAGTTAGTTGTTTTGCAGAATGTCCCTCAATTTGGATTTGTCTGATCATTGCCTTATGTTTAGATTCAGATTAAATGTTTTTGGCAGGAATAAGCTCTAAGGTTTTTTTTCTTTCTTTTTTTTTTTTTTTGAGGAAGATTACCCCTGAGCTAACTACTGCCAGTCCTCCTCTTTTTGCTAAGGAAGACTGGCCCTGAGCTACCATCCATGCCCATCTTCCTCTACTTTATATGTGGGATGCCTAGCACAGCATGGCTTGCCAAGTGGTGCCATGTCTGCACCTGGGATCCGAACTGGTGAACCCTGGGCCTTGAGAAACGGAAAGTGTGCACTTAACTGCTGCGCCACCGGGCCGGCCTCATGAAATTTTTTTTTTAAAGGTTTTATGTTTCTTTTTTCTCCCCAAAGCCCCCTGGTACATAGTTGTATATTCTAGTTGTGGGTCCTTCTAGCTGTGGCATGTGGGATGCTGCCTCAGCGTGGCCTGACGAGTGGTGCCATGTCCGAGCCCAGGATCTGAACTGGCGAAACCCTGGGGCGCGGAAGCGGAGCTTGCGAATTTAACCACTTGGCCAAGGGCCCGGCCCTTTAAATTTTAACATAGTCAAATTTGTCTGTCTTTTCTTTTATGATTTGTGTTGTCTTTTATCTAAGAAAGCTTTCCCTACCTTGATGTCATAAGGCTCTTCATCTCTGTTTTCTTCTAAAAGTTGTATGCTTTTGCTTTTCATATTTAGGTTTATAGATGCTGCTGATTCTTTCTGCCTAGTCTACTTTTAATATGGTGTTTAATTAGCATTTGTGTTACACATTCTTTTTCTACCACTGTGTTTGTCATGAAATTACTCTCTGTAAATTCCTAAGGACAGGACAGGTTTTGTTATGCTCTAAATTTGGGTCAGGACATTGTAGAAAGTGAAAATCTTGAGTTATCCATTATAGTCTAAATGTTTTACAACACAGATTTGCATTACTCTGCAGTATTTTGTCTGAAGTAATTTGCCTGAAAAGATGAGTATTACATGTATTTGACTAGTTATCCTTAAAAAACATTTTGTGAACTTTTAAAAAAATTATTCCTCTTAGAATCTAGTTAGGCATTTGTATATCTCTATCTGGTTTAAATTTTAGAGCTGCTAAGTAAACAAGCTAAAAATGTATAGGTTGGAATAGCTCAAACATTCTGTATCAGAATTGTAAGAATTTTAAGATGTATCTATAGAAATTTAATTGGTATCATGCCGTAAATAAGACTAAGGTGTAACTTAGAGAATAAACTTTGGAATCTTTCACAAATCTGAAGTCAGAAATCCCATATTTTTAGCCTGAATTACTTACTTTTGCAGTAGGTTTAATGAGATGATTCTATGTGGAACTAAGAGCTTTCAGGGAAAAAGAAACAAACCTACAGATAGTAGATTACATTTAGGATACTTAGACTGACATGAAAAAATGTGTGAAATTGTCTAGCCTTTGGGCGCTCTGAAGTTTTGATTCAGGAAGTAGAGACCTATTATAACATTCCTCCATACATAAAGTACTACATTGTGTAGAGGCCACAAGTATTAAATATTATGGGATCTAGCATTATAAATAATTTATTAAGCACTGTGTGTTGGTCACTGTTCTTAGCACCTTGCCCTTGTTAATGCATTGAATCTTTGTTCCAACTCTGCATTTTGATGTAGAAGAAACTGAAGTGATTGTATAATTTGCTCAGTCATAGAGCTAATTAGTGTAGGAGCCTGGTTTTGAACTCAGAGACTGTGGCTCCGGAATCTTCACTCTTCACCACAAGTATAATTCTATGGCCTTGGTCAAATTATTTAACTGCTCTATGTAGTTTTCTTCTTTGTATAATGAAGATAATAGTACCTAACTCATACGGTGGTTGTGAGAAGTCAATTAGGCAAAATATGTATAGTGCTTAGAATAATACATGAAAAAAAAGTGAGGACTCAGTAAATGTTAGCTATTATTATGTTAGCATTATTAAGGCATTGAACTTATGCCCATCTCTGAATTTTTACCAAATAAATGAACCAAGCCATAAATGTGAATTTATATACAAAAAGGTGGAAATATTGTCGTGATTATTTCTGCCTTTCTGATTTTTATTTCTTTACTGTTTTGTAAGAGGAAAAATAGCAGCTAAAGTAAAGTTGAATGGCGAGTCCGAAGGAGCTCATTGGTAGGAGAATGACTTTTTGAAATAAAGCAGAATTTTTTACCTGCTTTTTGAGAGAATATTCAAGAATCATTACTAAAGGCGCAAAGTATTATATATATTTTTACTGAATGTAAAAACTGTTCAGCTCTGTTACCTTTATGCTTTTAAAGACCTTAGTTAATTATAGTAATGTTTTGAAGAAATAGATTGCATGCTACATATCCTCAAGCTCAGTCATTTAAAATGTTTTGTTTTGTTTTTTACATGCTCTCTTGTTCATGTCAATTACTGTTATTGTTGGTCTGGTATTACTCAAAACATTCAGTTAGAAGCAACCTTCCTATGCTGATGTGGAACAAATATATAGTGTTCTGTGTGATATGGCAGAGGTAATGGAATTCTAGGAGTAGCAGCAGTAGAATGTTCAGGAGAACATAACAAAATTCAAGTCTTTGGTATATTTTTGACACTTCAGGAACATATGAAATAAATTATATTTTCTGGTTATGGTTTCAAACTAGAGATTGGAGCATGTTGTTGCTTGAAGAAGAAAATCATGTTGTCAAGGCAGCAGGTACTGCATTTCTCACTTGACAAGATCTCCTCAGTTTTATTTCCTGTCAGAGAACAAGGAACCTTCTGTTCCAAGGCCTGATGTCAAAATGTTAGCAAAATATTACCTTAATCAAACCAAGAATCTTACATGTTTTTGAACCAAGAGTAGATTTCACAGACATTCATTTAGAGCATTAAAAGGAGGAACTGTGCAGTATTCTTGCACTTTGAGGCTTACGCAAGAATTATCCTCTGAAAAGCGTAGAAGTGGAGAGGTTTAGGCATTCATCTATTTCTGTCTCTATGTATCAGGTAGGTCTAATGTTCAAGGAACTGGGAAAACAGCAGCAATACAAAACAAGTTTCATCCTCATGGAACTTACGTTTTAGAGACAGGAACTGACAGTATGCAAATTGTCAAATATATTATGTCTGGAAGTGTTAATGTGCAAAAAAGAAAAAGAAAAAGACAGCAGGGTAAGAGGATAGCAAATGATAAGTCCCAGTGGGTAGGTAAGTGTGATTTTACTACATGGAATTTGTTAGTCTTCTGCAAACATGTGTGTGCAAACTATGAATGTTGGCCTTTTATAGGAATATATGGTACAACTTGGGGCAAATGATATAAAGACCTCTGAATGAAAATAATGAAATGAAAAATGAACAAAAAACTGTTCATCATGAGCTGTTTAAAAGATAAGAGGCAGTGAAACATTTAACACAGTTTACACGCAACACAGTTTTAAGGAGTCTTCCTTTTTGGGAAAAATTGTCATTCCTTCATCTTAAAATATTTTGTGATTATATCCTTCCATGTATTACTTTTATGATTAGAAGGAGCACAGTTTACAAAAATACCTTCAAAGCTATGGTTTATTTCAGAGTGCTGTTCTTTGAGTTAGAGGTGACCCTGTTAACTACAGATATTGTGATTTAGATTGTTAGTGGTATTAGTAGGAGAATTAATCTAAACTTGGATCTGACTTCCCTTGTTTTCCAGGGAATGTATTTGTAAGTAAGTTGGTTTGTGGTCGTGTTATAGAGGGGACTCTTGACTGCAACATAATGATGAAACCAACTGACTTACCACTATACTTCATTGGTTTTACTTGCTCATCTATCAAGGATTAGGGTTTTCAAAGGCTGTGTGTAAAATGTGCCTGCTTTGTATGATAGCAGGCATACAGATAAAAGGATATAGCTTTAACTTTTCTTTTTCTATAAAATAAACTAGTTTAATATGTGTAATATGCAATTAAAGTTGTATTTATGAAGATTAAAATAAATTTCAGGCTGGTGAGAAAACTTGAAGAAACTGTTCAACATTATCCATTCCATTCAGGTTTCAGGGCAGTGTTCAGTGTTCTTAGAATGAGAATGGTTGATTATAAAACGTATAAATTCCAACTTTTGTATTTCAAACACAAAATAAATTCCAATGAAGTTTAGTAAAACACTGAATGTACATATTTACTTACTATTATCATTACCCTGTTATCTATATTGACACACTTATTTCCTTGAAAAATGAACATTTGATTGAAACTGCCACGTGTATTAAACAGTTTGCCTGATAGACCTGTGCTACGTATTCTATGTAAGTGCCACTCACTTCTTTCCAGGTGAATTACTGACAAGACCTGAAACAGACGTTTAAAATGACTTTGCTCACTAGGCTGCAGATTGCTAAGGAGGCTTTTCTTAGTGGTTTCAGTTACTCTTTGCTTCCTGTTTTCAGCAGTTACCTGGAGCTGTTGGGGCAGCTGATTTCCTTTCCTTTGGGGGAGGGAGATGTTAGTGCTGAAGGGAATTGTGTACGTTGTGTGTATGAATTTTTTTTTTTTTCCTGAGAAAGATTTGCCCTGAGCTAACATCTGTTGCCAGTCTTTCTCTTTTCTTTTCTTTTCTTTATGTGAGCTGCCACCACAGCATGGCCACTGATAAGTGATGTGGTTCCACACTCAGGAACCAAACCCAGGCCACTGAAGCAGCGCATGCTGAACTTTAACTACTAGGCCATTGGGGCTAGACCCCTGTGAAATATTTTTAAAGTGTGAAACTTTATTTTAAGTGCTTGAGACTTAATTTCAGTTGTTACTCTTCGGGTACGAGTACTTTGTAGGCTGGATATTTTATATTTAAACAAAGAATTATCTAACTGTACCACTATTTTTTGAAGAGAATTGAAATTTAAGCTTTTTATTCACTATTAGTCACTGTGTTCCTGCACAAAATTGGGGTTCTCTGCCTGATGCATATAAACAAGCCAGTTAATTATGGCATCAGCCTTTGGGAAAAGAGATCAGCTTTATTCTGCAAGATCGATGTGCAGGGAGAACAGGGGGGCGTTTGCCCTCAGATCTGTCTCCCCAAGTTAGGATTTGGGGCAAAATTTAAAAGGTTAGGGAGAACAGGCTGGCACATAGAAATACTGGTGAGACAGATTTTGTTTGGTGGACTTTAAGCATTTGTGGTAGAGTTTTAAAAATTTATGACAGGGTTCTAAACATTTTTGATGAGGTGGGAAGGAATTTTAACATCAGATGTTCATGAATGAGGGACCTCTTCGACGCGTCCCACTGTCAAGTTCCGGTTGTGTCCCTGTCCTTGTGTTCCATGGGAAGGAGGATCTTTGGTTTGACGGTTGTTTCAGGTCATGATTTCTTCTTTTGTACATGCCTTGGCTACATGACTTTGCAGATTTCCTGAAAGGCAATTTTTTTAAAAGGTGGCTTATTTTTTTATTTTATATTTTTTTTTGAGGAAGATTAGCCTTGAGCTAACTACTGCCAATCCTCCTCTTTTTGGTGAGGAAGACTGGCCCTGAGCTAACATCTGCTGTGGGACACCTACCACAGCATGGCTTTTTGCCAAACGGTGCCATGTCTGCACCCGGGATCCAAACCAGCAAACCCCAGGCCACCGAGAAGTGAATGTGCGAACTTAACCACTGCACCACCGGGCTGACCCCAAAAGGTTGTTTATTTATGTGTTATTATTATTGTTATTTTTTGGAGGAAGATTAGCCCTGAGCTAACATCTGCTGCCAATCCTCCTCTTTTTGCTGAGAAAGATTGGTCCTAGGTTAACATCTGTGCCCATCTTCCTCTATTTTATATGTGGGATGCCTGCCACAGCATGGCTTGATGAATGGTGGTAGGTCCGCACCCAGGATCCGAATCCTGGGCTGCCAAAGCAGAGCACACAGACTTAACCACTGTGCCACCGGGCTGGCCCCAGAAAGACAACTTTTAATCACTGTGTTGATAGGAGATGGAATCAGTTGAACTGGTCCTGGAGGACCTGTGGGTACAGATCCCCCATTTTTGTTGTGTTGATTCATTCCTCAATTTTGAGGGACATAGGGTGACGACTGCTCTAGCTTCTTCCTGCTGATAAGAGGCATAGGTTGTTCCATCTCACTGAACCAGTCTCTTAGTAAGAAGCTGATGCAGGTGGGCTCACAAAGTTAGGCCTATATTTTGTAAGCAAGTAACCAGGTATTTAATAAGAAGCATTTCTGGAGAAGCAAAAAGAAAAACAAGGTTAATGGTTGGAGCAAATTATAAACCGGTTTTTGAGCCCAGGGGGCAGCCAGTCAAAGGATTTCTAGTTGTCAGAGTTGAGGCATCTTTTGCAGTTTGAAATGTCTCTGACGATGTCCTTGGGTATAAGTTTCTTTCTGAGTGGCTTATACAGCAACAGACGTGAATCTCTCTTAAGTTTATATCAAGTTGTCGAGCTTCAGTTTGCAGGGCTTCAGGGAAAAGGGAAGGTTCAGTTCTCATTTATTCCAAATGAAAATGATGGAAGAAATTGAAAACATTAGTTTAGAGATTTGTAGCCAGATATTTCAGGAGACTAGAAGAATTCAGGATCAGGTCCAGTTTACAGATAGAAAACAAAAACCTCAAAGATAATTAACAGAACTAGAGTCAAATATCCATGAATGTGTACTGTAGTTTCTATTGAAACATAATTTTTCTCTCTAAAATCACCATCATTTTTACCAAGGATAGCCAAATTAAGACTCACTTATTGGCAAAATAAGTCTAGTTTCAATAAACTTGGCCCAGTTATTTACATAGGTACAGCAAGAATAGCATTGAGCATATGGGCTCTTTTTTTTCCTTTTGAGGAAGATTAGCCCTGAGCTAACATCCACCATCTCTTTTTGCTGAGGAAGATTGGCCCTGAGCTAACATCTGTGCCCATCTTCCTCTACTTTATATGTGGGACACCTGCATAGCTTGATAAACGGTGTGTGGGTCTGCACCTAGGATCTGAACTGGCGAACCCCAGGCTGCTGAAGTGGAGTGCATAAACTTAACAGCTGTGCCACTGGGCTGGCTCCATATTGGCTCTTTTAAATCCACTTTGCTGGAACTTTTCTTAAGGAATCTCAGATTGAACTTTAACAACCTCTTGAGGCCAGGAAAGCCAAGCCAAGGACTTGTCATCAGACTCTGCCTGCAATACCTACAGATTTGGGTGAATTCCTCTCTTTTTGATGTCCCCGAAATATCCCGAGGGTTCCTTGAACCTCTCAGGGAAATCACCTTTTTTACTCACCTGGTGAGATTGCTGGGAACCCTGTAAGCAAGATACCAGGCCAGTATTTCCAAGTGGCTTTATTCCATACAGTCAACCTTTGTTCCTCAAAAGCTGTCTTGTATCTGAATCTGTATATTTGTCTCAAATATGACACCCATTCAAGGCTTTGGTAATACAAGCAATGTTTCCAATTGTGTCCTGTTATAAGGAGAACAGATGCTTATTGAACTTATGCAAATAACTGTGTTGCCATGAAAACAGTACTCACTAAGAGTTTCCAAATTCTAGAGGGATCAGGTAGGGGGAAAAAAAGCTAGATGTTTCAATTCTGCTTACAAAGTTATAATTTTCCAAATTTCTGTAAGTCATAGTTAGCTTAAGAAAAAAGATTTCCTTAAATCTGAAAAAAACAAAACATTAAAAAATCAGCAATATCTCAAATGAAAAGTAATAAAAATTTTAATCATCCTCATCAGTTTATTCTGTCTGGTGTAATCGATTTTTGTTCTTAATCTTCTGTTAACAGTTTCATGAAGTCATCAGTTTCTCCCTTAGAGTTCTGTAATTTCTTGCCCAGTTCAGGTTTATGATCTATAGATTTATCAGAAACCTGTATTCTAGAGTAAGTGTCAGAGTCCTTTCCATGAATCTCTCTGAAGATGAAACATATTTGCAAAAACATCAGAGTAAAACAACTGTCTCAAAACACTCAAAAATGGCAATTGACAAAGACTTGGTTATTTCTGTGACATACAACACTTCAAGATAATAACTAGAATTATGGCTGACTACCAGGACACATCAGAATTTTAGGAATGTTACCTAATTTTTAAAACACTTATAGCAATAACATTTACCCACATAATATCATAGGTCCCTGTGAAACAATGTTTAGTTATGCATTTAACCATGGTGACAAAGATTTTCAGGCCAATGCAGAAAATTAAATAGATATAAGAAAAACCTTAGCACGTGTGTCTGAAGACCTGATAAACACAATACAGGAAATTTATTTTGATAAAACATAAAATCTCTACCCTTCTGGTAGGCTACTCAAAGAAAAAAACCTTTCATCATCTCTTTATCAAGAGCAGACTAAAAGTTCAAGAAAATTATCCTTTTAAGAGAGAGCTAACCAAATTCTAATTTTGTGTCAGCTTACTTTTGACGTTAAAACTCATTTACTTAATTAGATTTATTTCAATCTTAGCCAACTTGACCATGCATAAAACTCTGTTTTGGGGTTCCTCTTCCACAGACCTTCTTTAAATTTCTTATAACATTCAGAATTTGTCCCATGCCTTCCTTTTTTTCCCCTCCTCGTATTTAAGGACAAATTTATCTTTCTTAATAAAACAATTCCCACTCTTTACTGACAACTTAACATCTTACTTTCCTTGAATACAAAGATGTTTTCCTTATTAATTTTTAGTATCTTTAATTACATAATTAATTAGAATTTTTAACCCTTACAGACCTTAATTTTTAGTGAAAACTAAAAAATAAGCAATTAAGAACTGTCTTTTATGTTAGCTTTTTGTGACTTGGCAAGTTTATAAACACATGCTACTTCATAGTACAATTATTAATAAAATACAAGATGTGTTTACTGATAGACCCAAACATCTTTTAGTTTCTTTGGAATAAGAAGCCAAAAGTAGATAGACATGTTTAGCAATAATATTTCAGTATGTTATCTTATTTGAAAATGACCTTGATATTCAATGAGTTTTTTAATTTATCAATTTCACTTAGCAAAACTTCAAAGTTTGAAATTACCAGAGAGATTTTGGAATTTATCTTAAATATTCATGCCATAACACATAATTGTTAAAAATTTCACCCAACACTTTTATCTTTTTCGCATCTATTTAGTTTACTCATTCCCAATAACTACTTAGATTGCCTATAAAACTTCATGAGACATTAGACAAAATTGGCTATCACTTAAAATTATTATTTTTGCTAATCAGTTTTGTAATAAAGATAACATCAGCTTATTTGACCAATAAACGTAGAATAAAGGCTGCATGTCTGCATCATATCCAATGCTGATAACTTTGAGGACATGTCCATTTTAATCAAACCAACAATCTTAAATAAGCTCTCATATACAAGCAGTTAATTTATATCATGTTAACTGGAAAGACATTTGGGTTACTTGCTATTATATTTAGAAATAATCTATGTAAGTGCTTACTTTAAGCCAATTGAATAGAATTCTTTAGAAATTATACCATCCGGATGTAAGATATCACATACATACATATATATAAACACACATACACAGAGACTCCACAGCTTTTGTTTTAAAATTACGCCATCAGGGCTGGCCTGGTGACGTAGCGGTTAAGTGCTCACGTTCTGCTTTGGCAGCCCGGAGTTCGCCGGTTCAGATCCTGAGTGTGGACATGGTACCGCTTGGCAAGCCATGCTGTGGTAGGCGTCTCACATATAAAGTAGAGGGAATTGGGCACAGATGTTAGCTCAGGGGCAGTCTTCCTCAGCAAAAAGAGGAGGATTGGCAACAGATGTCAGCTCAGGGCTAACCTTCCTCAAAAAAAATAAATAAAAAAATTATGCCGTGAATCAAGTACAGTAATACAAGCCTCCCTAGTTATGAATCCAAATTCTATTTGCAGCCTTTTGTAATATTTTTGGAGAAGACACTCAAGATTCTAGATTTTTGGCGAGGCTACTCTTATGGCCTTTTTTCTTTTTTCTTTCTTCAATCCTAGGAATTAGTGATGGGCTAGATAGTCCCCGGGATCTTTGAGATGAGGGAAATGGGTGGAGTTTAAACTGCCTCTAGAGCTGCGTTTCCAGTCTTGCAAGGATAAAAGAGGCTGACTTACCCTTGCAGTTACGTTTTTTCAATTTAGAAGTTTTTTCAATTTAAGAATGCATCCTCTGACCATTGCAAGTAGGATCTTAATAGTGACTCAAACCAGTAAGCATCTATGGCTTAACTATGGATGCAGGAGGCCTTCTCAAAAGAGTGCAAAAGAAGCAGCCCTCACAAGATCCAGAAAGTTTACTCTGAAAAATAGTCCAAGAAAGCAAAGGCTTCCATTGCACATGTGGTAGTGTACTAATAAGCAGTGAAATTTGAGAAGACAAAAGGCCCCAGTGAACTGGGACGCCTCATGACAAACTCCCCTGAGAGCTGATACTGCAGGGCAAAGAGAGTACAACCACAGTCTACTTGACTGGCTGCCAAGATGCATGCCAATACATGCATCTTCCAGATGGCGGAGACCAGAGAAGTCACAAAGCCAAGCTCTCAAGACAAAGAACAAGACAAAAGAAAAAACAAGTCATCTTGGGCTGGCCTGGTGGCGCAGTGGTTAAGTTCGCACATTCCGCTACTTGGCAGCCCGGGGTTCGCTGGTTTGGATCCTGGGTGCAGAGATGGCACTGCTTGGCGAAAGCCATGCTGTGGTAGGAGTCCCACCTATAAAGTAGAGGAAGATGGGCACAGATGTTAGCTCAGGGCCAGTCTTCCTCAGCAAAAAGAAGAGGATGAGCAGTAGTTAGCTGAGGGCTAATCTTCTTCTTCTTCAAAAAAGTCATCTTGTATGCACATTAACAGTTGAGTCTCTCTGAGCCAAATTAATACCTAGGAGAGAGGTCCTGCGGGTTTGGGGATTGTGTGTGGTTTAGAGAGTACCTTGTTGCATGGACGTTTTCTTGAGCTTGGCAGGGAACCTGTGGTCATCTATTCCATTCCATGACCAACTTGTCCTATCATGGGACTCTTTTTGTGGTGGCGAGTGCTCTGATGGCTCTTGACTGCTTGATCTTTGCCCACCAATTTTGCAGCCTTTTTTGGCTTTCAAGATGTCCCTTAGCAACAGCTTCCACCTTATGCATATACTTCATAGGCTGGCCCTACAGCAAAGTTTACTGCAGGCCTGCCCAGACAACAGGCTTATGAGGATGCCTGCATCTTGCCCTATCATTTTTTTCCTTTTATGACAAACGACACAAAAAAACAGCAACAAGGAAAAATAGTGACCATCTCTGGGAGGAGAAGATCAATAAACCAGTGAGTACTCAGTAGCTCATACTACGTACTCATAGCTAAAAGTTGCCATATTTGGGAAAATGCAGCCTGAGGGGCTACAGGTGGGGATTGAATTACCGTTTTCCATTGTTTCAGAGTTTAGACACAGCCGGTCAAAAGTATATTTATGCTGCAGCTAGAACTAGATTGTGAAAATTTCAAGCATCCTCGAAATCTAGACCCTTACCATGAAGGCCAAGCCAAGGCTTCCTTCTGCAGGCCAGTGTAATTTACCTGAGGCTGATGGCTGTTTGGTAGGACCCTTAGCCACAGACAGGAGTGCAACCTGCATTTCTGTCCAACCACCTCTGACTGCAAAATGGAGTGCAACTGCATTTTTGTCCAACTGTAGTTTGGGGACCCCCACCCAACCCCCCCCAGTGATTTTCAAGCCAGACTGTCAGGACACAAAACAAGCTTGGTAAGATTCTGCAGTTCTTTGTAAATATTTACTGTTCCTGGAACCTTTAGGTCAAAAGGTGGAGCCCTTGACTCTTTAAAGATTTCTTTGTTTCTCAGTTTGAAAACTCAGGAGCCCAGAGTGGCCACTGTAATTTTAAGTTATCCTGGGTTGTCTTGGCAGCTGTTTACAGTTATCCCCTTTTGGGTGGCTTTTCCCAAGGTGGCCACAAAAACCAAGATAACTTCTAAAGAGAGTTTGTTACGATCACGGAGAAATTCAGTCCCCCAAACAGCCAATTTTAACAAATACAACAGTGAGACATAGACAAACATGGACTCCTGAGACCCTAACCCTGTGACCCTATCCCAGAGCTCAGGTCGATCCCTTTGAGTGCCCCAGTGGCTGTAAGCCTTTTATATTGTCTCCCTTAAACCCACAATCCTAGCCTTGAGATTTTAACCCAGCAAAAAATCTCACCAGTGGGACCTCTAATCCAGAATCCTGAGAGATTAGACAGTTTTAGGTACAGGTGTGTTTTAACGAGGTCGCTCATCCAAAAGAGTCTGATCCTGGAGCTGTTTTCTTCTCCCAAAGGAAAAAGAAATGCCGTGGGGCGTGGAGCACTGCCGGGGGGGGGGGACGGACAAGAATCCAATCAGTTGAGCCTCTAGATGAAACTGTCTAGGTGGCCACTTAGGGTTGATGAAAAGACCCTATACCCTACTGGGGGTTCCAGAGCCTCAGGCAGGTGGCCACAGGACCTTGTGCCTTCATGGTCACCAATTGTTACCACACAAAATTGGGGTTCTCTGCCTGATGTGCGTAAACAAGCCAATTAATTACAGCGTCAGCCTTTGATACAAGAGATCAGCTTTATTCTGTGAGATGGATCTGCAGGGAGAATAGGAGCGTGTGCCCTCAGATCTGTCTCTGATTCAGGATTTTGGGCAAAATTTAAGAGGTTAGGGAGAACAGGCTGGCGTACAAAATGCTGGTGAGACAAGTTTTGTTTGGCAGGCTTGAAGTATCTATGGTAAGGTTTTAAACACTTACGACAGGGTTCTAAACATTTTTGATGAGGTGGTGAAGGAATTTTAACACTTGGATCATCGGGAGGGCGGGGGTAGGGGGGCGGTTCCCAAAACTACAGTCGGATAAAAATGCAGTTGCACTCCATTTTGCAGTCAGAGATGGTTGAAGAGAATGAGGGACCCTTCGTTTCTGATAAGAGTCCAACTTTCGAGTTCCGGTTATGTACCTGTCCTTGGGTTCTGTGGGATGGAGGATCTTTGGTTCCGCGGTTGTTTCATGTCACGATTTCTTCTTTTGTGCGTGCCCTGGCTATGTGACTTTGCAGATTTTCTGAAAGGCAGTTCTTAATCACTGTGTTGATAAGAGATGGGGTCAGTTGAACTAACTGGTCCTGGAGGGCCTGCAGTTACAACTGCTGTACCTTAGGGGGGAAAACTACTCTTAATCTTGACACTGGAAACAGGTGACAAATCAAATGTTTACCTCCTTATTGGAACTCTCTCTCTTTCTTTTTTTGACAGATGATAAAGAATCATCATCTTTAATTTTATCGTCCCATGAAATATAGTTAAGCATTAGGTAGACTGTGGATAGAGTTCACAAGTCTGTCATAGTGATGCTATGTTAGATAAAATCATAGGAAAATGGTTCATTTTCTTATGTGAATTTCACCTCAGTAAATTATTTAAAAAGGCTACAAAGATAGTTTGTTTAAAAATTGACTTAATGTCATAAATGATGTTAACATTTTCAAAATTGGAAAAGTTAGGTTGCAGATGTTTTCACAAATATTGGTATTTTAATAAAATGTTAGCTTAACTCTAAAGGAATATTTTTCATCCTTATTTAGAACTATTTAAAGATGAAAATTTCAAAAACAGAAGTCAAACCTAGAACAGTGCCTAGTATAAAAGTACATAAAGACACTTGAGTGCTTAGCTCGCTTTAGATGTTTATCCTAATGAGATGAAATGTTTTAGTGTATTTCTTCTTCTAGTCCCTAGCCTTGAATACTAGCTGAAAGATAACTTATAGAAAAATATAAAAGCATGATATAATTAGAAATAAAACATTCATTACTTATATTTGTTACCACCATTGATTGAGCTTAGTATGTTGAACAGAATTAAAAAGTTGCTTCACACTTTTTGAAACATACATACTGAAAGTTATATATTTTCACAAATCTGTCATCTTAGGCTCTTTTCTAGAATCTGTGATTAAAGTTAGTTATTATTGGCAGTCATGCTTAATTATTTGGAAGTGATATAGATGATCCTTCTGGATGGAAATTACCATATGAAATTACTTTCCTAAATTTACATAGTTTAGAAGTGTTGGTATGTTTTTCACTATATTTACCATATTCAATATGTTTAAATAGATAATTATATCAGGCAATTTGCAAGCTAGAGTTTTTCTAATTTTTTAAAAACTTACATATCAGTATACCAATACCAGTATTAAGCTACTAAATTACTGATTTTCTTTTCTAGAATTCAGCATACAAACAAAATAAAATGACCTCCTGGAGTGATCGATTACAGAATGCAGCAGATATGCCTGCTAACATGGATAAGCATGCCTTGAAAAAATATCGGCGAGAAGCCTTTCATCGGTAAGTATTTTGTCTACTTAATCCTCAAAATAGGTCTATAAAGTGGGCACAGATTATCATTTTACAGATGACGATATTAATGTATAGAGAAGTTGAATAATTTACCCCAGATTATACAGCTAGTCCATGATTCAAACCTAGTCAAAAGTCTAGACTTTTAACCGCTGGTATACCATATGCTGCTGCTGCATTTTAGAGAACATTTTTTTTTACTGCTTCTTGTATTTACTAATGAAAGTCCTTAAGAGCAGAGTCTTCAGCTGCTAGAAGATTGCACCTTAGTTAATAAGAATTAAATTCTTAATTGACATTTACCACAAACTGATCATAATTTTCAACTAGATTTTTAAAATTGTCTCGCCTGGCTGCTGTATGTTAGATTGAATGTGGGTAACTCTGGGTATTAGCAGTGTTTTCTTGTGTTAATTTAAGACTTTAAAATTTTCTCTAAATCGTTTTACCTTTAAAAGTTTAAAATGTATGTATTTTCAATTTGTTTACCACTTTTAATGGATTCAATTAAATGGCCTCTTCTACCTAAATCTTAAGTAGCTAAGATACTTGGAACTAGGTACTGCATTTAGGAATTATTTGTTTTTAGACAGAAATTAGAAGTTTATGCTTGCAGTGACTTTATAATAGGAAGATCTGGGCCCTGCAAGACTCTCTCTGCCTTCCATCCTGAGAAAGCCAGGAATAAGTGGAAATGCTGGTGGGACTGGCAGTACTAAAAAGTTGCATGGTAACTCCAGGAAGTCTCCCACAACTCCTAATTACTCATTTGTTTCTGGGCTAGAGGAAAGAGGAAGTATTACTTAAAAATCTCAGTGAAAGACGTTTAAACTCATTTATTCAAATAAGTTTTTGTAAGCAGACTAAAAAATAACCCTGATTCCATTCTTCTCTGTGTAGGAAAACTAGGGTCAGAATTAGGTAACATTTTAGTGTTTTGTAAGCATTAATATTTTGAAGAAAATAGTTACTTGATAAAATGTTTTGAAAGTTAATTATTGTATGAATAGTTGGTTTTTTAAAGTAGGCTGGTGATATTTGCCTGATGATAGGTCAGTTCACTAGATAGCTTTTTTTTTAAATTTACAACAATAATTTTTAATGACTACATTATGAAAAATTAATGTAATATAAAGAAATATTGTAAGTACTGCTTGTACTATATAATAATCTTTTGGAAACATATCAAGAGATGGTTCAAGGTGAAAAATTAAAAACTGACTTTCACAAGCAAAAACCTTTATTCAAATCAGTTAATTCATGATATATACAAACTTTTATTACTTTTAGGTGAAAACCACACCTTCTTGTCAACCTGTCACAGTCTTAGAAGGATGCAAAGGGTGAACCCTGAACCTCACAAAACGTGCTAATTTTTGTATTCTGTTTAAAATATGAATACTGCCTTTTTCAAATTTCAGATCTTTTATTCAGCTTTTTCTTTTTGCTTGTTATGTTCATTGGGAACACTCATAACTTCTACATTCTTATTCAGTTTGGTCAAAGGGATTTTATATTCTCTTACTATTCAGAACAATTTCAAGTATTTGTTAAACAGGTTGAACAAAAGCTTCATGCAATGGAAACCATCCTTTTCCAACACCTTTATCCCATGAGTATTTATATTTTCACCTACTCCTGGAGCTCAAGAATATGACCTAAATTAAGCATATGAGCTGGCAACAAATCTCTGTCTTGGCAAGGTAGAATCTCCAATCCATCCCACTGTAGGCAGTATACCCATTTACCTTGTTTTATAGCCTCCACAAGTTTTCTATTTTGATCACTTAGTGGTACAAATCTATCAGAGAAAGTAAAATAAGCGATATTTTTACTAGTGGTATACTTCAAGGAACCAAAAAATTTATATTGAGTTTTTGTACATAATTTTAATAATCAAGATCTACAAGAATACATGCAACTGATTTTATCTGCTTTAAAAATGTAAAAGTCTTGAGAGTCAGATACAGAGTGTATTTATGATACACTGGGCCTGGGGACGTTAGTGAAGATGACAGAATACAAGATTATAATGCTGTCTCTGAAATTTGTTCTAAGCAATGAAAAAGGAGTAAACAATCAGAGTAAGAGAGCTGAGTTCAGGTTTTGTGATATTGTGATCCTGGGGAAGCCAGTTAGCCTCTCCAGGTGGTGGTCTCTTAGTCTGTAAAATGATGGGATAAGTAGGAAGATCCCTAAGGCTTCTTTCAACTTTAAAAACTCTATGCTCGATAAATGTTTGTTGCTTTGAACTTAATTGCCAGCTAATAATTGCTTACTTGGGAGTTATGATCCACACTGCATGTTAGAGTCTAATCAATTGATTCCCAAGTGAAAACAGGCCATGCATTTACTGAACAAGTGCCCAGTCAGGTCATGATTTCAGCCCTGATAGGAATTCTCTGGTGTGTGTTTATTAAAAGGAAACAAGGTATTTCACAGCAAATTGATTTAACTCTATTAAGCAGAAACATCTGCTGACTATGTAGCATTTCCAGATGTTTAGGCTGCTGTTATTCTTTAAAATCTGAAAAAGTAAAGACATTTCAGGTTCCCATCAATGTATGAAGACTCAAAATCAGTCAGTGGGTACGAATGATCTTCTGCAGTGTGTGAGACATGTTGCTAGATATGCATAGGAATTAAAGTGTAAAACAGAGCGTATATGTGTATCTATATAAATAAAACATGTAACATATGCATTTGGAAGAGATTACGTAGAGGTGTTTTATACTTTCTTTTCAATTATTTGCTTAGTCTTTATGCTATAAAGTATATATTTGGTAATGATACAACATATTTATTAGTGGAAACAAGGGCTAGAATTATGCAGTGAAGAGAGATCATCTAGTAAACATTGTGTCCTAATTCTATTTAATATGTCATAGCCTGAGTGTACTTCTGACTCATTTGGAATGATGTTTCCTGGAAGATTTTAGATAGGCCTTGCACCCTATGTTCGTCATGTAGTAGAGTGTAGTCTGAAATAATAGAAACAGTAGAAAAAGCATATTCAAGGGTTTGAAATTTTACATCATTTAAAACTTTTTTTCCTTTTTTGTGTTTTTTCTTGTGGTAAAGTACACACAAAATTTGCCATCTTAACTGTTTTTAAGTGTACAGTTCAGAGGTATTAAATACCTTCCTGTTCTTGTGCAACCATCACTGCCATCCATCCCCATAACTCTCTCATCTTGTAAAATTGAAACTCTACGCCTATTAAACAACTCCCCGTTCTCCCCTCCCCCAGCCCCTGTCAACCAATCACCATTATACTTTTCTGCCTTTGTCATTTAGACTACTACACCTCCTATAAGTGGAATCATACAGTATTTGTCTTTTTCTGACTGGCTCATTTCACTTAGCATAATATGTCCTCAAGGTTCATCCATGTTGCAGAATTTCCTTTTAATATAAAAAAATTGGGTTCTTGAACTCTAGCTGATACTTGCTTGTTTTTTTTTTTTTTTGAGAAAGATTAGCCCTGAGCTAACATGTGCTGCCAATCCTCTTTCTGCTGAGGAAGATTGGCCCTGAGTTAACATCTCTGTGCCTATCTTCTTCTGTTTTATATGTGGGACACCTGCCACAGCATGGCTTGATAAGTGGTGCTTGGGTCTGCGCCCAGGATCTGAACTGGCAAACCCTGGACCACAGAAATGGAGCACTCGAACTTAACCGCTGTGCCACTGGGCCGGCCCCCAGATATTTGCTTTTGCTAATTAAGAATTTTAAATAGAAACCATTTAGAGGAAACTTATTTTAGTTTTCTTGTTCAGTCAATTTGTTAAGAGTATTCTGTTTCTTGGGCTTTTTCTTAAAGACATTTATTGGAGTTGATAATTTATCAGTTAAATTATGCACACTACAATCATTTATGAACTGTATTTTGTGATTCTTTAGAATTCCTTTTTAGAAGCAGCTAAATATTTTTAGTTAAGTAAATACACATCTTACTTTCAGCCTTCTTCTTGCTTAATATTAGTCGTCTAAATTTCAATATGGAAATGATGGTCAAGAGTCATTATTAAGAAATGTATGACAACTCCAGAATGTATGACAACTCTTGTTCCATTTCCTTATTGTGGTTGTTGAGTCTTCTAGGTTGAGGATAATTATCAGGCCAAACCCTTCATTGGAATATGTTTTGTTATATGATCAGAAGATAGGCTGAGCTGCTCAGATGTTATAGTGGCTTGAAGGAGGCAGGTTAGACAATACGTACCTCTTAAATAGTTCCTTGTTTAACACCTGGAATCTAATAGTGATCAGTACAGCTCAGAATTTGTTTCTACCAAATCAAAGAATGGAACAATTAGATTTTTCATCTGCTCTCCACGTTGGCTGTACCCAGAATGCTGAAGTCAGGTATTTGGTTTTATGCTTTTAAAGTTTCGATGATTACAGTACAGAAGAATTTCTATAAGTGAATTGGTTCTTTCTTTAGGAACACACATTGTGAATTCAGCAGTTGTTTTTAGCATGTTGAACTGAAATTCGAGAAGTAATTGGGCTTGTGAATTTTTGGTAAACCAGTCTTTTGCCTTGTTTTAAAAGACATTGCAGTCACTTTGTCGTTAAAATTCTTTGTATATTTATCTTAAATTCTTTTTTTTAATTGAGATTTAGGCCTCCAGAGCCACATGAGTCTTTATTTAAATCTGTTGAATAATAATTTCTTCTCCAATCAAAGAAAAATTTATTACATAATTTAAGGAACAAAAAAAATTTGTATACATACTTAAAATCGTTTTGTAGTACGTCTAGCTTGGCACAATAGTAGAGTTAGAAATGTTTATGATTTTTTTAGCCTCAAATTAAAAGCAGGTATCAGGTTTTAAGCAGACAGAGACTGCTAAGTTGATAAATTTTAATTTTTTTCTCAACCACTTACGGATATCACATGAATGTCATTTAGCTGTTTAGTTGTGTCATCAGTCAAGCTGAATTAACTTCTCATTTTAGTATGGGTTCAAATATTCAAATGGCTAAGTTGTTAAAATTTCAATAGCCATTTTATAAGTTGAAAATCACATGGAAAATGTAGGTCCTTAGAAGTGCCAAGGAGCCATGTTCCTTAAATAATGTAGAGATGGCATATATCTTGTCAGAATAAGAAGAGTGAGGTTGAGGATCAGAACAGTGTTAAAATTTGTTTGCTTTGATTAATGTTTCACATTCCTAAGGAATGACAGATGAGGGTTCAGGGACTGGTAAGATTTTAGCCTATTTATTTCACCCAAAGCATTTAATCTGTGGAATACTATTCAGCAATAAAAAGGAATGAACTTTTCATTCACACGACTTCATATAGCTCAAGAAAATTATGCTGAGTTAAAGCCAATCTCAAAAGCTTACATACTTTATGATTCCATGTCTGTAACATTCTTGAAATGACAAAATTATGAGGATTGAGAATAGAGTAGTGGTTGCCAGGGGTTAAGGATTGGGGTGGGTGGAGGGAGGTGAGTGTAGCTATAAAACAGTAACACAAAGATCCTTGTGATGGGACTGTTTTGTATCTTGACTCTAGTGGAGATTACGTGAATCTACATACACAAATGAGTGAATGTAAAATTGGTGAAATCTCAATAAGGGTAGTGAATTGTTTCAATGTCAATTTCCTGGTTGTGATATTGTACTATATTTAAGCAAGATTGGGGAAACTGGGTGCAGAGTACAGGAGATCTCTCTCTGTATTATTTCTTACTACTGCATGTGAATCTCAAATTCTCTCAACATAAAAAGTTTAATTTAGAAAATTCTCTCAGTGGCGTACGTTTTCTTGCATCATAGTAGGTATTCCTTGTCTGTTCTAAATACAGGTGCTTTTTTCTATTGTGCAGCGATACTACTTTATGGAATACAAATTCTCTAAACTTCGTTTTTCAAAAGATGATACTGGATCCTAAAACATTCTCGATTTGTTTCTCTGCCACCATTCCCTTTCTACTTTGTCCAAAAACAGCATATACCTAAAAAGAAAATAAAAAAGAAAAGTGGTGATGGCAAGGAAGAGTAAGAATCAAGCAGAGTAGATTTTTGACTTAATGAAATCCTGTAAAAGAATCTCAGGTTGAAGACGTGCTATTCATATTTAGATAACGTATTTCACCTTCAAGGACTTTTTTGTGTATGGCTTCTTTTATTCAGTGTAATGTCTGAGAGGTAGAGTCATCCATGTTTTTGTGTGTATCAGTAATTTTTTCTCTTTTTGTTAGTATGTGGCATTCCCTTGTATCAGTGTGCCACAGTTTGTTTATTCATTTTCTGTTGATGGACCTTTGGGCTTTTTTCAGTTTTTAGCTTTTAAGTATAAACCTGCTACAGATTGAGGAAATATTTGTAAGTCACACATCTGATAAAGTACTTGTATCTAGAATATGTAAAGAATTTTTAAAATTCAACATTTTGAAAACAGTGCAGTGAAGAAAGGGACAAAAGACTGACATATCACTACAGAGGATATATAGATGGCATAAAAGCATTTGTGTAACATCACTAGCCATTAGGAAAATGCAAATTAAAACCATGATGTCCATGACTATTACAATAGCTAAAACAAAAAATACTGACAATACCAAGTGTTGCCAAGGATATGGAGCAACTGGAACTCTCATACATTGCTGGTAGAAAGACAAAATGGTACAGACACTCTGCAAAACAATTTGGTAGTTTCCTGTAAAGTTCGAGACATTTAGCATATGACCCAGAAATCTTACTCCTAGATATTTACCCTAGAGAAATAAAAACTTACATTCACACAAAAAACTGTACATGAATAATGTTTATAGTATCTCTATTTATAATTACCTCAAACTAGAAACAGCTCAGATATCCTTCAAGGGGTGAATACCTAAACAAAATGCAGTACATCCACAAAATGAAATATAATTCAGGAAAAAGGAACTGTTGATAACACAGAATAATTTGGATGACTCTCAGAGATGTAATACTGAGTCAAAAAACCAGTCTCAAAAGGTTACATACTGTATGATTCTATATATATGACAGTCTCAAAGACAAAACTATAGTGATGCAAGAATCTATTGGTGGGTTTGAGGAGTTGTCAGAGAAGGGGAAGTGTGACTACAAAAGGAAGCAGGAGAAAGTTTTTTGGGGTGATGGAACTGTTCTGATTGCAGATTGTGGTTATTACACAAATCTATAAATGTGTTAAAATTCATAGATGTGTACATCCAAAAAGTTCAATTTTACTGTATTTTAACTTTGAAACAAATAAGAATAACACTACTATAAATATTCTTTCTTTTTTCTTTAAAGATTGGCACCTGAGCTAACAACTGTTGCCAATCTTCTTTTTTTTTCCCCTACTTTTTCTCCCCAAGTCCCCCCAGCACATAGCTGTATATTTTAGTTGTGGGTCCTTCTAGCTGTGGCATGTGGATGCCGCCTTAGCATGGCCTGATGAGCAGTGCCATGTCCACGCCCAAGATCCAAACCAACGAAACCCTAGGCCGCCAAAGCGGAGCAGGCAAACTTAACCACTCGGCTATGGGGCTGGCCCCTAAACACTCTTGAACATGTCTTTTGGTGGCTATATGGACTCGTTTCTCTTGGTTTCTACCTAGGAATGGAATTGCTGGGTCATAGGGTAAACATATGTTTAGTTTCCATAGATACTGCAAAACAGTTTTCCTAAGCAGTTGCTGTGAGAGCAATGTCACCAACACTTTAATATTAATCTTTTAAATTGTATGTTTACTTTAAAAGTTATTCTGGTGAATATATAGTGGCATTTCATTTTTGTTTTAATTTGTATTTTTCTGATGAATAGGTTGAACACCTCTCCATATATTCACTAGCCATTTGGATATCCTCTTTTGTGACTTGCCTATTCAAGTTGTTTGCTAATTAGGTTGTCTTTTTCTTTTATTGGTTTGTGTTAATATATATTCTTTAAAAAAAAAGCTTTATTGAGGTATAATTCACATAACATAAAATGGTAGTATACAAATTAGTGGTTTTTAATATGTTGATGGAGTTGTATAACCATCACCACTATCTAATTCCAGAACATATTCGTCACCCTAAAAAGAAATACTGTACCCATTAGTAGTCACTCTCCATTCCCTTCTCTCCCCAACCCCTGGCAACCACTAATTTACTTTCTGTCTATATGAAATTTCCTTTTCTGAAAATTTCATGTAAATGGAATCATACAATATATAGTCTTCTGTGTCTGGCTTCTTTCACTTAACATAATGTTTTCTAGGTTCATCTATGTTGTAGCATGTATCAGTAGTTCATGCCTTTTGACTGCCAAATAATATCCCGTTGTATGGATATATCACATTTTGTTTCCATTGATGGACATTTGTGTTGTTTCCATTTTTGGGCTGTTATGAATAATGCTGCTGTGAACATTTGTATACGAGTTTTTGTGTCTATATTTTTATATACATTGTGGACATGAGTTATTTGTCAGATATATTTATGATTATCCTAGTTTTTGTCTTTTGTCAGTTTAGTTTTGTCAGGAAGATTGGCTCTGAGCTAATATCTGTTGCCAGTTTTCCTCTTTTTGCTTGAGGAAGACTGTCCCTGAGCTAACATTTGTGTCAGTTTCCTCTATTTTGTATGTGGGATGCCTCCACAGCATGGCTTGATGAGGGGTGTGTAGGTCTGCACCTGGAACCTGAACCCGTGAACTCCAGGCCGCCAAAGCGGAGCGTGCGAACTTAACCACTACACCACTGGGCTGGCCCCACCTCTCAATCTTTTGATGAACAAATATTCTTAATTTTAAAAATTATTTTTTATTGAGATAAAATTCACTCTTGTAAAATTTACAACTCAGTGGTTTTGGTGTGTTTATAAGATTGTGCAGTCATTATCACTAATTCCAGAACATTTTCATCAACCCGAAAAGGAACCTCTTACACACTAGGAATAATTCTACATTCCCTCTTCCCTCTGGCTGTTGGCAACCTTTAATCTACTTTCTGTCTTTATGAAATTGCCAATTCTGGACATTTCATGTAAATGGAATCATACAATATATGGCCTTTTTTATGTCTGACTCCTTCACTTAATGTTTTCAAGATTCATTCATGTTGTAGCCTAAGTCAGTACTTAATTCCTTTTAATGGCTGAATAATAATTCATTGCATGGATATACCACATTTTGTTTATATATTCATCCGTTGCTTAATATTTGGATTGGTTCTACTTTTTGGCAATTATGGATAATGCTTCTACAAACATTTTTGTACAAGTTTTATGTGGACATGTTTTCAGTTTTGGGGGGTATATATAGCAGTGGAATTTGTTGGGTCATATGGTAACTTTATGTTTAACTTATCGAAGAATTCTCAAACTGTTTCCAAATGTGGATGCTTCATTTTACATTCCCTCCAGCAATGTATGAGGGCTCCAGTTTCTCTGCATCTTCATAATAACACTTTTTTTTTAAATAGCCATCCTAGTGTGTATGCAGTGGCATCTAATTGTGGTTTTGATTTGCATTTCCCTTATGGTTAATGATGTTGAACATCTTTTTATGTTCTTACTGGCCATTTGTATATCTTCTTTTGAGAGATATCTGTTTAGATCCTTTGCCCATTTCTTTTTTTTTTTTTTTTGAGGAAGATTAGCCCTGAGCTAACATCTGCTGCCAATCCTCCTCTTTTCACAGAGGAAGACTGGCCCTGAGCTAGCGTTGTGCCCATCGTCCTCTACTTTATATGTGGGACAGCTGCCACAGCATGGCTTGCCAAGCAGTGCCATGTCTGCACCCAGGATCCAAACTGGTGAACCTCAGGCCACCGAAGGGGAACGTGCACACTTAACCGCTGCACCACCTGGCCGGCCCCTCCTTTGCCCATTTCTTAATTGGATAGTCTTTTTATTGTTGAGTTGTGTAAGTTCTTTATATATTCTAGATACTAAACCTTTGTCAGATATGTGATTTTCAAATATTTTCTCCCATTCTTCGTGCTGTCTTTTCACCTTGGTAGTGTCATTTGAAGCACAAATGTTTTTTTAATATTGATGAAGTTCAGTTTATCTGTGTTTCTTTTGTTGCTTGTGCTTTTGGTGTCATGTTTAATAAACTATTGCTTAATCTAAGGTCACAAAGATTTATACCTATGTTTTCTTCTAAGAGTTTTATATTTAGGTTTTTGATCCATTGTGAGTTAATTTTTGTATATGGTGCAAGATAAGGGTCCAAATTCATTCTTTTGTATGTGAATATCCAGTTGTCCTAGCTCTGTTTGTTGAAAATTTTGATACCCTTATCAAAAATCAGTTGGGTGTAGATGTGTGTGTTTATTTCTGGACTCTCAATTGTGTCCAGTTGATCTGTTTGTCTATCTCTATGTCAGTATGACACAGTCTTGATCGCTGCAGCTTTGTATTAAGTTTTGAAATCATGATGTGAGTCCTCGAGTTTTGTTCTTCCTTTTAAAGATTGTTTTGACTATTCTGGGGCTCTTCCATGTACATAAGAACCTTAGGATCAGCTTGTCAATTTCTATAAAAAAGCCAACTAGAATTCTTTTTTTATTGAGTTCATCGTAGTTTACATCATTGTGAAATTTCAGTTGTACAGTATTTCTTCTCTGTCACCATATAAGTGCTCCCTTTCAGCCTCTGTGCCCACTCCCCCACTCTCCTTCCCCTGGTAACCACTGACTGTTTTCTTTGTCCATGTGTTTGTTTTTATTCCACGTATGAGTGAAATCATAGGTGTTTGTCCTTCTCAAGCTGGCTTATTTCGCTTAGCATAATACCCTCCAGCTCTATCCATGTTGTTGCAGATGGGATGATTGTGTCTTTTTTATGGCTGAGTAGTATTCCATTGTATATATATACCACGTCTTTTTTTTTTTTTTTTAAGATTGGCACCTAACAACTGTTGCCCAATCTTTTTTTTTTTCTGCTGCTTCTCCCCAAATCACCCAGTACATAGTTGTATATTTTAGTTGTGGGTCCTTCTAGTCGTGGCATGTGGGATGCTGCCTCAGCATGGCCTGATGAGTGGTACCATGTCTGCGCCCAGGATGCAAATCAGTGAAACCCTGGGCCACTGAAGTGGAGCTGGTGAACTTAACCACTTGGCCATGGGGCCAGCCCCTACCACATTTTCTTTATCCCTTCATCAGTCAGTGGGCACTTGGATTGCTTCCATGTCTTGGCTATTGTGAATAGTGCTGCATTGAACGTAGGGGTATATATGTTGCTTTGGATTGTTGATTTCAAGTTGTTTGGGTAGATACCCAGTAGTGGGATAGCTGGGTCATAGGGTATTTCTATTTTTAATTTTTTGAGAAATCTCTATACTGTTTTCCATAGTGGCTGCACCAGTTTGCGTTCCCACCGGCAGTGTATGAGGGTTTCCTTTTCTCCACACCCTCTCCAACATCTGTTGTTTTTAATCTTAGTGATTATAGCCATTTAAAAATGTGTAAGGTGTTATCTTAGTATAGTTTTGATTTGCATTTCCCTGATGATCAGTGATGTTGAACATCTTTTCATGTGCCTGTTGGCCATCTGTATATCTTCTTTGGAAAAATGTCTGTTCATATCCTCTACCCCTTTTTTGATTGGGGTGTTTGTTTTTTTGGTGGTGAGTTGTATGAGTTCTTTATATGTTTTGGAGATTAACCCCTTGTCAGATATATGATTTGCAAATATTTTCTCCCAGTTGGTGGATTGTCTTTTCATTTTGTTCCTCGTTTTCTTTGCCTGGCAGAAGCTCCTTAGTCTGATGAAGTCCCACTTGTTTATTTTTTCTTTTGTTTCCCTTGCCCAAGTAGACATCGTATAAAAAAACATCCTTCTAAGACTGATGTCAAAGAGACTACTGCCCATATTTTCTCCTAGGAGTTTTATGGTTTCAAGTCTTACCTTTAAGTCTTTGATCCATTTTAAGTTAATTTTCGTGTATGGTAAAAGATAATGATCTAGTTTCATTTCTTTGCATGTGGCTGTCCAGTTTTCCCAACACCATTTATTGAAGAGACTTTCCTTTCTCTACTGTATGTTCTTAGCTCCTTTGTCAAAGATTAGCTGTCCCTAGATGTGTGGTTTTATTCCTGGGCTCTCCATTCTGTTCCATTGATCTGTGTGTCTGTTTTTGTGTGAGTACTATGCTGTTTTGATTACTAGAGCTTTGTAGTATATTTTGAAGTCAGGGATTGTGATGCCTCTGGTTTTGTTCTTTTTTCTCAGGATTGCTTTAGCTATTCGGGGTCTTTTGTTGCCTCAGAATTTTAGGATTCTTTGTTCTATGTCCATGAAGAGTGTCATTGGGGTTCTAATTGGCATTGCATTGAATCTGTAGATCACTTTAGGTAGTATGGACATTTTAACTATATTCTTCCAATCCAATTGAATGGAATATCTTTCCATTTCTTTATGTCATCATCAGTTTCTTTCAATAATGTCTTACAGTTCTCATTATATAGGTCTTCCACCTCCTTGGTTAAATTTATTCCTATATATTTTATTCTTTTTGTTGTGAGTGTAAATTGGATTGTATTCTTGAGTTCTCTTTCTTTTGGTTCGTTATGAGAGTATAGAAATGCAACTGATTTTTGTAAGTTCATTTTCTACCCTGCGACTTTGCTGTAGTTGCTGATTATTTCTAATAGTTTTCTGATACATTCTTTAGAGTTTCTGTATATAAAATCAAGTCATCTGCAAACAGCGAGAGTTTCACTTCTTCCTTTCCAGTTTGGATACCTTTTATTTTTTTTTCTTGCCTAATTGCTCTGGCCAAAACCTTCAGTACTATATTGACTAAGAGTGGCAAGATTGCACACCGTTGTCTTATTCCTGTTCTCAGAGGGATGGCTTTCAGTTTTCCCCTATTGAGTATGATGTTGGCCATGGGTTTGTTGTATATGGCCTTCACTATTTTGAGGTAGTTTCCTTCTATACCCGTTTTATTGAGAGTTGTTATCATAAATGAATGTTGGATCTTGTCAGATGCTTTGTCTGCATGTATTGAGATGATCATGTGGTTTTTATTCCTCGTTTCATTAATATGGTGTGTCACATTGATTGATGTGCAGATGTTGAACCATCTCTGTGTCCCTGGTATAAATCCCACTTGATCATAGTGTATGATCCTTTTAATGTATTGCTGTATTCGTTTTGCCAATATTTTGTTGAGGATTTTAGCATCTGTTTCTCAGCAATATTGGCCTGTAATTTTCCTTCTTTGTAGTTGTCCTTGTCTCGCTTTGGGATCAGGGTGATATTGGCCTAGTAAAATGTGCTCGGAAGTGTTCCATCTCCTTCAATTTTTTGGAATAGTTTGAGAAGGGTAGGTATTAAATCTTTGGATGTTTGGTAGAATTCTCCAGAGAAGCCATCTAGTCCTGGGCTTTTATTTTTTGGGAGGTTTTTGATTATGTTTTTGATCTCTTTACTTGAGTTTGGTCTATTCAGATTCTCTGTTTCTTCTTGATTCACTTGGGAGGTTGTATGAGTTTAAGAATTTATCCATTTCTTCTAGATTGTCCAGTGTGTTGGCATATAGGTTTTCATAGTATTGTTATAATCCTTTCTATTTCCCTGGTATCCATTGTAATTTCTCCTGTTTCATTTCTAATTTTTATTTACTTGAGCCTTCACTCGTGTTTTCCTAGTGAGTCTGGCTAAGGGTTTGTCAGTTTTGTTTATCTGCTCAAAGAACCAGCTGTTAGTTTCACTGATCCTTGTTACTGCTTTTTTGGTTTCAATTTCATTTATTTCTGCTCTAATTTTTATTATTTCCCTCCTTCTGCTGACTTTGGGCTTTGTTCTTTTTCTGTTTGTCTTAGGTATAGTTTAAGATTGCTTATTTGAGATTTTTCTTGTTTGTCAAGGTGGGTCTGTATTGGTATGAATTTCTGTCTTTGGACCATTTTTGCTGCATCCCATATGAGTTGGTATGGTGTATTTTCATTTTCATTTGTCTTCAGATATTTTCTGTTTTCTCCTTTAATTTCTTCAATGATCCATTGGTTGTTCAGTAGCATGTTGTTTAGTCTCCACGTATTTGTCATTTTCCCAGCTCTTTTCTTGTAGTTGATTTCTAGTTTCATAGCATTATGATTGGAAAAGGTACTTGATATGATTTCAATCTTGTTAAACTTATTGAGGCTTGCCTTGTTTCCCAGCATGTGGTCTATCTTTGAGAATGTTCCATGTGCACTTGAGAATAATGTGTATTCTGCTGTTTTGGGATGGAGTGTTCTAAATATATCTATCAAGCCCATCTGGTCTAGTTTTTCATTTAATTCCACTATTTCCTTCTTGACTTTGTCTGGATGATCTATCCATTGATGTAAATGGGGTGTTAAGGTCCCCTACTATTATTTTGTTGTTGTTAATATCTCCTTTTAGGTTTGTTAATAGTTCTTTTATGTACTTTGCTGCTCCTGTATTGGGTGCATATATATTTATAAATGTTATGTCTTCTTGGTGGAATGTCCTGTTTATCGTTATATACTGCGCCTCTTTGTCTCTCATTGCCTGTTTTATCTTGAAGTCTGCTTTGTCTGATATAAGTATGGCGTCACCTGCTTTCTTTTGTTTGCCATTAGCTTGGAGTATTGTCTTCTATCCCTTCACTCTGAGCCTGTTTTTCTTTAAAGCTGAGATGAGTTTCCTGGAGGCAGCATATTGTTGGCTGTTGTTATTTAATCCATCCTGCCACTCTGTCTCTTGATTGGAAAATTCAATCCATTTACATTTAGGGTGATTATTGATATAAGAGGGCTTAATGCTAACCATTTCATTACTCATTTTCTGGTTGTTCTGTATTTCCCTTGTTTCTCATCCTGTGTATTTTGGACTACCAATTCAGTTGGTAATTCTCTACGACGGTTTTCTCTATTTATTATTTGTGTCTATGCTCTGATTATTTATTTAGTGGTTGCCATGAGGTTTGTATAAAAAATCTTGTAGATGAGATAGTCCATTTTCTGATAGCTTATTTCCTTTCTCTAACCTGATTCCATCCCTTTCGTTTTCCCCTTCTCAGTTATTGTTTTCACTACTTATTCTGTCTTGTTTTGTGAGTTTGTGATTAAAATGACAAGATTATAGTTATTTTTGGTGTTTTCCTTCCCTTTATCTTTAATGTCATAATTGAGTGTTTGCCAACCTGTTCTGATAGATAGCTGTGATTTTCTGATTTTGTCTGCCTATTTATCTCTTTGCTCAAGGCTTTGTAAACCCTTTTTTTGTTTTTCAGGTTTGAGGGCTTTCTTGATAATTTCTTGTAGAGGAGGTCTTGTGGCAACGAACTCGCTTAACTTTTGTTTATTTGGGAAAGTTTTTACTTCTCCATCATATCTGAAGGATATTTTTGCTAGATAGAGATTCTTGGCTGAAAATCTCTGTCTTTCAGAATTTTGACTATGTCATTCCGCTCTCCTAGCCTGGAAGGTTTCTGCTGAGAAATTCACTGAAAGCCTGATAGGGGTTCCTTTGTAAGTTGCTTTCTTCTGCTGTGCTGCCCTTAATATTTTTTTTTTCGGTCATTGACTTTTGCCAGATATGCCTTGGAGATCTTTTTACATTGATATAATTAGAAGTTATATTAGCTTCTTTTACTTGTATTTCCAGCTCCTTCCCCAGGATTGAGAAGTTCTCAGCTATTATTTCTTTGAACAAGCTTTCTGCTCCATTCTCCTGCTCTTCTTCCTCTGGAATACCTATAATTCTTATATTGCATTTCGCGATTGTGTCGAATATTTCTTGGAGAATTTCTTCATATCTTTTTAGTGTTAGTTCTCTCTCCTCTTCCATCTGAAGCATTTCTGTATTTTTGTCCTCCAGATTGCTAATTCTGTCCTGCATAATATCAACTCTGTTATTCAGGGCGTTCAGGTTTTTCTTTATCTTGACCATTGTTTTTTTCATCTCCAACAGTTCTGACTGGTTTTTCTTTATAATTTCAGTCTCTTTTTGAAGAATTGCCTCTGTTTTCATTAATTTTCTTTCTGATTTCATTGAACTGTCTATCTGAATCTTCTTGTAACTGATTGGGTTTTTTTATGATAGCTATTTTGAGTTCTCTATCATTTAGATTGTAAATTTCTGTGCCTTCAGAATTGATTTCTGGGTGCTTGTCATTTTCTTCCTTGTCTGGAGTATTAATATGTTTCTTCATACTGTTTGATGGTATGGGTTTGTGCCTTCTCTACTGATAGTACCTGGTTGTGGATTCCACCTGCCGCCACTGGTGGGGGCTCTGGAGCTATGTGTTCTGAGCCTACTGTGATCCTTGGTGTTGTGCCTGTCATTTGAAATCTGTGCTGACAGGGCCTGTCTGCAATTCCCAGCTCGTTCCTCACAGCTGCTGCTTTGCTCACGGATGCATGGGCACTCTGGCCGACAGGCTGAGCTGGAGCACCAGCCAGGGGGAGGGGCGCTTTCTTTCTCATGAGAACTCCTGAGGGTATTCTCTCACTGCCCTCACTATCTGCTCTCCTGGTGTGCTAATGTGAATAAGACATCCCCACAATAGCTTTGCCTCCTCTGTGTGGAACTTTCCCTGGGCTGTAAGGGAACTTGGAGAGCAAGGCATTCCTGCGGAGAGTTGCCCCTACCCCCTCTTGTCTCAGAGCTGTTTGTGGTCCCACACCTTGGGTCACTGCCAGGGAGGGAGAGGAGATCCCCTTACCTCCTTCCACTTCCTCCTGGAGGGTCCAGTACCTACACTGCCAGACATACGGCTGCATGGGTCTCTCAGACATCTTTTGTGTTGTGTGAATGCCCTCTCTTGGTTTATGAATGTCCTTTTTGTTGTATCTTAGAGGGGAGAGTCTAAGGGAAGAGTTCACTCTGCCATGATGCTGATGTCTCGTTCCTGATGAATTATCTGGTTTTCTTATCAAGATGTAATACTGGCTTCAAGAATGATCCCTCTTCTATTTTTTAGAAGACTTTGAAAAGGGTTAGTGCTAATTCTACTTTAAACATTTGATAGAACTCACCAGTGAAGCTATCAGTTCTCACCTTTTCTTTTTGGAAGCTTCTTGATTACTGACTTAATATATTTACTTATAATAAATAGGTCTGTTGAGATTTTCTATTTTTCTTGAGTCATTGTTGGTAGTTGTGTTCCTAGGTATTTGTCCATTTCATGTCAGTTCCCTAATGTGTTGACGTGAAGTTGCTTATAGTATTTCTTTATATTTCATTTTATTTTTGTAAGATCTATAGTAATGTCTGCTTTCATTCCTGATTTTAGTAGTTTGAATCTTCTCTTTTTTCTTCATCAGTCCAGCTAAATGTTTGTCTATTTTGTTGAAACCAACTTTTGGTTTCATTGATTTTTCTCCAGTGCTTTTCTATTTTGTTTTGTTTAGTTTATCTCTGCTCTAATCATTATTGTTTCCTTCCTTCTGCTTGCTTTGAGTTTAATTTGCTCTTCCTTTCCTAATTTCTTAAGGTGGAAGGCTAGGTAATTGATTTGAGATGTTTCTTCTTTTTTAATATATGCATTTAAAGTTATAAATTTACCTCTGAGTACAGCTTTCACTCTAGCCCATAAATTTTGATATGATGTGTTTTTATTTTCAGTTATCTCTAATTATTTTTTTTATTTCCCTTGTGATTTCTTGTTGACCTGCTGCTTATTTAGGAATGTGTTGTTGAATTTCCACATATTTGTGAATGTCCCAAATGCCTTCTGCTATTGTTTGTACTTCATTTCATTGTGGTTGGAGAACATATTTTGTATGATTCAGTCCTTTTAAATTTATTGAGATTTGGTTTATGAGCTAACATATAATGTCTTGTATGATGTTTATATGTACTTGACAGGAATGTGTATTCTGCCTCTTTTGGGTGGAGTGTTCTAGAGGTATCTTTACCTTTGTTCCTTAAGTTTATTTTCACTGGTTGCACATTCTTATACATATTTTAGAAATCATGAGTTCACACCATCATTCCAATTCCAGGTTATCCCAGGAAGGTTTGTTCTTTTTTCCACCCATTCCATGTTTGTATCTCTCCTGTTCTACAGTGAGATCCCTGGCTCCCAACAATATCAACATATTTACTCATTTGCTCAACCTAGTAATACATCTAAAATAGTTTCAGAATTGAGTCACCCATACTGTAACAAACAAACCTAAGAAAAGTTCAGAATTTGTTTGCAATACTTCTAATCTCTTACCCTACCCTGCCAGTGGCTAAAGGTAAATAGTCAAATACTGTGGGTTTTTTTAGTCATTTAGATTAGTTCTTTCTTGCTATTTTTCCATACAGTGTGGTTAGGGTAGTTGTATGCATTGTGAGGAAGCTCATTTGTTTGTTTGCTTTTGTTAAGTGATTTTATTTTTCTTTCCGTTCTTATTGATTTAATTGTATTATTTGTTGATGTTTAACATAATATATAACATTATTGCATAATTAGACATCCTGTTTCTTAGGACTATTGCTATATATGTTATTATACACAGTAGTAATGTGCTTTCAAAAGTCAAAACTATGCAAAAGATGTATCGGAAGAGTCACTCTCACTCATATTCCTTCCCAAATTGGTAGGCAATAAACTTTGTATTTTGTTTATTTATCTTGTTTGGGATTCATTGTCATTCTTGATTCTGTGCTGGTCTTTAATCAGTTTTGTAAATTCTCAGTCATTAGTTTTTCATATATTGTCTCTGCTCTATTCTCTTTCTCCTCTCCTTCTTAACTCTAATAAGCATATGTTAGACTTCAGCCCTGTGTTCTCTCTTCTCTTATCCTTTCTTTTTTATTTTCCATCCTTTTTTCTCTCCATGTTACATTCTGGAAGGTTTTTCCTGACCTACCTTCCAGTTCACTAATTCTCTTTTTAGTTGGGTCTGACCTGAATCTATTCATCACATTTTTTTTTTCTTTTGAGGAAGATTAGCTCTGAGCTAACATCTGTACCCATCTTCCTCTACATTATGTGTGGGATGCCTGCCACAGCATGGCTTGATAAGCAGTGTGTAGGGCTGTGCCCAGGATCTGAACTGGCAAACCCTGGGCACTGAAGCAGAGCATGCAAACTTAACTGCTGCACTACCGTGCCAGCCCCCTACTCATCACATTTTCAATTTTGGTTTTTGTAATTTTTTATTTCAGAATTTCATTTTGGAATCTTCTTTTCCAAATGCTGTATTACTTTTTGTAGTTTCCTATTACATATTAAACATTTAAACCTTAATGAACTTTGGTTTAAGAGTCAAAAGACTTGAAGTACTTTCCTGGCTCTACTTCCAACCACTTCCTTTTCACAGCTTTTTAAAAAAGGACTTTGTTACTATATCTATTAGGAAGTTAAACCATCTCTGAATATGACTACCATAGATCCAAGAAGTAGAGAGTAATACAATCACCAATTCCAAATTATAATCTTTTTTAAAAATTTTAATTGAATTCATAATAGTTTACATCAATGTGAGATTTCAGTTGTACATTCATTCTTTCTTTTTTTTTTTTTTTTGAGGAAGATTAGCCCTGAGCTAACTACTGCCTGTCCTCCTCTTTTTTTGCTGAGGAAGACTGGCCCTGAGCTAACATCCATGCCCATCTTCCTCTACTTTATAAATGGGACACCTACCACAGAATGGCTTTTGCCAAGTGGTGCCGTGTCCACACCCAGAATCCAAACCGGCGAACCCCGGACTGCCGAGAAGCAGAATGTGCAAACTTAACCACTGCGCCACCAGGCCGGCTCCAATTGTACATTATTTCTTGACTGTCAGCACATAAGCACTCCCCTTCACCCTCCATGCTCACTTCCCCCCCCCTTCCCCTGGTAACCACTGAACTGTTTTCATTGTCCATGTGTTTGTTTATATTCTGCGTATGAGTGAAATCATAGGTATTTGTCTTTCTCAGTCTGGCTTATTTCGCTTAGCATGATTCCCTCCAGGTCCTTCCATGTTGTTGCAACCAGGATGAATTTCTCTTTTTTTTGTGACTGAGTAGTATTCCATTTTATATATATATATATACCACATCTTCTTTATCCAATCATTAGCCTATGGGCACTTGGATTGTTTCCATGTCTTGGCTATTGTGAATAGTGCTGCAGCAAACATAGGGGTGCATATGTTACTTTGGATTGTTGATTTCAAGTTCTTTGGGTAGATACCCAGTAGTGGGATAGCTGGGCCGTATGGTAGTTCTGTTTTTAGTTTTTTGAGGAATGTCCATGCTGTTTTCCATAGTGGCTGCGCCAGTTTGCATTCCCACCAGCAGTGTATGAGGGTTCCCTTTTCTCTACACCCTCTCTAACATTTGTTATTTTTAGTTTTAGTGATTATAGTCATTTTAACAAGCATAAGGTGGTATCTTAGTGTAGCTTTGATTTGCATTTCCCTGATGATTAGTGATGTTGAACATCTTTTCATGTGTTTATTGGCCATCTGTGTATCTTCTTTGGAAAAATGTCTGTTCATATCCTCTGCCCATTTTTTGATCAGGTTGTTTGTTTTTTTATTGCTCAGTTGTGTGAGTTCCTTATATATTATGGAGATTAACCTCTTGTCAGAGATATGACTTGCAAATATTTTCTTCCAGTTGGTGGCTTGTCTCTTTGTTTTGATTCTAGTTTCTTTTGCCTTATAATCTCTTAATTATTTTTTTAAGTATTTAACATTATTTAGGTAATACATGAGTAAATTCTTATTGTACAATATTCAGGAATACAGAGATATAGAGAGTAAAGTGTCAAAGTACCCCTTCATTTTCTCTTTCTCCCCTACTCCTCTTTCTCATAGGTAAGCACCATCAGTAGTTTGGAGATCATTCTTCTAGTCCCTTTTCAGTACATTTAAACATACACCCCCACATGCATGTGTGCGCTCAGATGGATGTGCAGGTTTAATGTGAACCTCCTAATCATTTCTAGATTCTAGCCATTTCATTCCTGATAGTACTAGTCCAGGCTCTAGTCATCACTGTCCTGGGTTACTACAGTAATCCCCGTTAGCTTGTTCTGCCTTGAGCCTTGTCGTCTTCAGATCCATTTTTAAATCATGTTATCACCTTACTTAAAACCTTCAGTGGCATCACATTCAGTGTGCTATAGGATAAATTCTAAGCTCCTTAACTCAGCATTTAAGGCCCTATATAAGACTGATCTTTTCCTTTCCACTTTCATCTGAGCAGCTCCTTTCCTCAAACTGTATTCCGTCAACTCTGAAATGTCTAGTTTTTTTTCACATATCATAATGTCTATGTCTCTCTGCGTTTCATTCATAGTTCCTCTTCTGTTGAAATGTTCTTCACCCCCTCTTTTCCTCTTAGCCTGATTAACACCTGCTAATCCTTTTAGTATGGTGGTTAAGAGCCTGGGCCTTGGGTTAGCATTTTGAATTATTCCATTTAATTTCTTTAGAATTACAGTATTTAACTTCTATAAACTTTTATCATCTGTGAAATTAGTATAATTTCTACCTCATAGAGTTATTTGAGGATTAAATGAGATGATAGATATATAAAGTGCTTAGCACAGAGTCAGTTTAAAAATGACAACAGCAGCTTTGTCATTCTGTCTTTCAGTAAGACTCAGTCAAGAGAATATAGATGCACCTCTCTGTTGTGTATATCTCTAATACAACTACCTACTAGTTTTTAACTGTGAGTGGACCTTCTCTGTTAGACTTTGAACTTCTTAAAATCAAAGACTGCCATGTTTGTCTTAGTATTACTGATATCAGGCATCTAGAGAGTCAGTAAGTTTTGTTTTTTTTTTTAAGATTGGCACCTGGGCAAACAACTGTTGCCAATCTTTTTTTTTTTTTTCTCTGCTTTATCTCCCCAAACCACCCCCTGTACACAGTTGTATATCTTAGTTGCACGTCATTCTAGTTGTGGGATGTGGGACGCCGCCTCAACATGGCCTGACGCGTGGTGCCATGTCCATGCCCAGGATCCGAACCCTGGGCTACCGCAGCAGAGCGTGCGAACTTAACCACTTGGCCACGGAGCCAGCCCCCTCAGTAAGTATTTTTTGAATGTATGAAGGGAGTTTGAAAGAGCTAATCATCTTCAGACAGTGCAGTATCTTTTGCACAGGAAGCTCATATATGTGTGTATACTCTCTGTTCAAGTGAGAATTTTTGTTTTTCTTTCTCTTTGCAAGTAGTAAAGTCTTAAAATAGCAATTATGTTTATTTCCACCACACTGAGCTGTGACGCCACAAGCTGAAAATCCAGGGAAGCCATGGGAAATTGGCACTCTTAAGGATTAGATCATTTTTCCATATTCAGTTTGTATTCTTATATTTATGGAATTTGGTTTGAGGCTAGTCAGTGAAAGTCCTTCATGTTCATGTACAGTTTGAGAATTGGATTTTTAAAAAGTATTTCCCAAGAGATATTTTGGTGAGTTAATGCTTGATAATCCAGTTGCTTTCCCCCTACCTCTACCCCCCGAATTACAATAGTTCTTTGAATGCTTGCCAATGATAGACAGTAACCTTACCAGATGCTATCTGTCTTCTGTGGACAAAAAATATCAGGCTTAGGTTAAGTAACTTATTCAAGGTTTCAAAGCCAGAAAGTGGAGAAGCTGAGATTTAAACCTGGTTGCTCTGGTGCTCTTTCTCTTTCCATTAGACCATACTGCTTTTCTAAATAAACTGAAAATAATTTTAGTTTGAGTTTATAGAATTTAATAGTGCTTTTAGTTACTTGATCACTATTTAAATGTTTTAATGACTAATAGAAACCTTTATGGTAAGCTATGTAGGTAATATTTAAAGAGATAGTTTTTTTTAAATTAAAGTTTTAATTCAGGTAGTATTTCTTTAAGGTATGTATATTTTATTTTTAATAAATCACCACTAGGAGGATTTATTTGCCGTATCAGTGTTCTTAGACTTTAGCACACTTGTTTATTTCTTCCTCTGTTCCATAATCCCTATGCATTATATTGGCAGGGGGCAGAAATGTTGCAGATGTTTTTCTTTCAAATTTCAACTTGCCCTGAGATTTGGAATTAACCTTTAGAATGTTCTGGACTTATCCTCCATATGCCAAAGGTCTGTACATTTCTTTTCACATGAGCCAAAATTTTGAGGTGATTGAATAAAATATTTGTGAACACAGATGTTGTCCTTAAAAGCAGTTAATAATCAGGAAAAAAAGACCTCAGTGTGGAAGTGCTTTAGTTTCCTCCTATAGTATGATCTGCACATAAATACTTCCTTCTCTTGTAGTTCACATTGTTTATTTTCTAAGGGAGGAAATAACTAAACTGATTATGAAAACATAATATTATTTATTCTGTTGATTTCTTTTTCCCCTCCCAGAGTAAACTAAAAATGATTTGGACTGACTAGGGCCACTCCATTCTGTGAAACTCACATTGTTTGTGTACTGTTGGCGGGCCTCATTAGAGGGTAAATTTGCTTTTTGTGTGTGTTTGCCAGTAACAAGTTCTGTCTCTTTGGGGAACTTGTCTTTTGGATTGTCTCTTTCCAAAACTGGCCAGTCTTAAACAGTTCAGACCATTAGTTATATTTCCTGCTCTCCAATTTTTTTCTATTAGTCTTAGGTTTTCAAGTATTTAAAGCTGAGGATATTGGTCAGTGAGATATTGCCTGGCTGGGGTCGGCACTGTGCCCGAATTTGTTGGGCCTCTCAGGGCCTTGAGTTCTCTGTGCTTTAACAAATGAGCTACAGTTCTCAAGAGATCAGGGAAGCTTGTTTGTTGAGCCTGTATTTTCATCCAGAGGAAGTAGATCTTTGAGAATGTTTAAGGAGGGGTAAGTGAGTTTATTATTCTTTTTCCCTCATTTTTCTCAGGAAAGAGATGTTCTAGTCATCTGAGTGAATTGGAAGCTTAATAAGCAGTGCTATTAGTCCGAGAGTAGAGAAAGGAGAGATTGAAAGAAATTCAGTCAAAAACGTACATTGTTAGTAAGTGTTTCACATGTAATCTACTGTAAAGTTACTATTATTATTTTGAAAGACAGCATTGAGGATGAATAATCTTAAGAGAAATTTGGTGAGATACAGCACCCTGTTTACCCAGTAGTAAACATTTTGTTTTTTGGTAGAAAGTGTTTATGAAGATTGGAAGCAAACAGTGGTGTCTTACCAAAGAATTTTACATAGAAATGAGTGAGGTTTAAAAATTCAAAGCCGGTTTTTAATAATTTGTGCCTTTAGAAAATGGTGTTGCATAAGATTAAGCGAAAAGCAGCTTGTGATTTTGTTTCTTTTTGGGCAGCATAGGCAAAAATAATTTTGAGTAGAATCCCCTGTTTCTTTATTTTGCAATATAAAAGTTTTGTGTTAGGTTTTTAAAATTGTTTTTATGTTATTTTCTTTTATGCTTCAAGAGTCTGAATTGTTACTGATACTCTTTTTGTGACCACTATAGTAGCAACATGTAAGTTAATGATTGCATACTGTTAATTATCTCATTTCTAGCCTTCAGGGTAACTAGACCTGGTTAATTTCAGGGAGACATTCCCTTTGATTAAATAGGACGTAGATCTCTCAAAAAAATCTTCAAAAATACAGTAAAATTTTGATTTCCTGGAAGTTCCTTTTCCTTGTTCTTTGTTCTATTAGAAATTTTGAAGTAGTTTCAGAGCCTCGAGTTTATAAGTTGTTTTAATCTAATCATATATTGATTATGAGCAAAATACAATTGGCCCACTTTGCTGCTATTTTTAAACCTTATTATTGAATAAAGAGAACAACCATGGCTAGAAATAATTCTGTATTATTTTTAGACCTCTTATGACATCGCTAGCATTTTGACGTTTCTTTTTTTAAAAAAATATTTTATTTTTCTTTTTTCTCCCCAAAGCCCCCCAGTTGTCCATTTTTAGTTGTGGGTCCTTCTAGTTGTGGCATGTGGGATGCTCCCTCAGCGTGGCTTGATGAGCAGTGCCATGTCTGCGCCCGGGATCTGAACTGGTGAAACCCTGGGCCCCTGAAACAGAGTGCGTGAACTTAACCATTTGGCCACAGGGCCGGCCCCCTTGAGGTTTCTTTAAGTGTGAAAATTATGAAAATACTGCCTCTTTAGGTTTGTATGTTATCTTTCCTTCCAGCACTGGCTATAAATCTGCAGTTGTTAAACAATTTTTATGATAAAGATTATCACAGATGCTGGTAATATTTGTCAGTCTTGTATACATGGTTGTTTATAAAGCTGGTTTGTAGATTTAAGAACTATATTTCTAGATGCAATTAAAATTCTTGAGAAGTAATTAGTACTAATTTTTCCTCTATGTCAAAGCATATCTTAGAATTGATTAGCTAGAAAGAGATTATATAAACCAAAGGACAATATAAGGTCTGAGATATCTTTTAGGTTTATTTCTAGGGGCCCCTGGGGCAATTTGTATACTGTCTGAATAGGTAATGAGCAAGTGTATTTGAAATGCATGGATCATATAAATGAAATCACTTAGCTTTTATTCTCCTTTGCTATCTTTACAAATAAATGGATAAATTTTGTACTTTGGGATGAAAAGAATCCTTTTTTAAAATTATTTTTGTGAGGAAGATTGGCCCTGAGCTAACATCCGTTGCCAATCTTGCTCTTTTTGCTTGAGGAAGACTGACACTGAGCTAACATCTGTGCCAATCTTCCTCTATTTTGTGTGGGATGCTGCCACAGCGTGGCTTGACGAGTGGTGCTAGGTCCATGCCTGGGATCCGAACCTGCGAACCCTGGGCTGCTGAAGCAGAGTGTGTGAACTTAACCACTACGCCACAGGACTGGCCCCAAAAAGAATTCTTATATTCACAGTTTTCGTATGTGTGATATTTTGACATGCACATAATACAGTCTGTCATTTGGTATCTATGAAATATTTCCCTAATAGTAATAGGAAAAGATTGTTACTAGAGTTAAATCACCAAAAATGATACTCGAGCCCTGTGTAAACCTATGGTAATTGAGGCAGTGTGGTATTAGTGTAAGGATAGACATATATAGATCATGAAATCTCGTAGAGAGTTCGTAGACCTATACATACACAGTCAATTGATTTTCAGCAATTAGGCCAAGGTAGTGCAGTAGCAGAAGATTAGTCTTTTTAACAGATGTGCTGGAACAACTGAACATATTTTTGAAAAAATGAACCTTGACCTGAAACCATATATAAAAAATAACACAAAATGGATCATAGACATAAATATAAAAATTAAAAGTAAAGTGTAAGTAAAAATCTTTATGATCTTAAATTAGATAAAGATTTCTTAGATAAAACACATAAAGACATGAAAGACAAAATTGATAAATTGAGCTTCATCAAAATTAAAAAACAAAAAAACCCCTCTGCTTTTTGAAAGACACCATAAAGGAAATAAAAAGGCAAGCCACAGACTGGGAGAAAATATTCTCAATACATATGTATCTGATAAAGAACTTATATCCAAAATATATGAAGAATTCTCACAACACAATAATAAGACAAAGAACCCAGTTTAAAAATGGGCAAAAGATTTGAATAGATACTTCACGCACAAAAAAGATATGGCCAATAAACACTTGAAAAGATGCTCAACCTCATTAGTCATTAGGGAAATACACATTAAAACCACAGTGAGATACCACTGCACACCCACTACAATGACTGAAATTAAAAACGCTGACAAGGTGGAACAATGTAGAACTCTCATGCATTGCTGATGAGAATGTAAAATACACTAAACATACACTTATCAAATGACCTAGTAATTCTCCTTGTATGTATTTACCCGAGAGAAATGAAAGCATATGTCCACGTGAATTTGTGTGTGACTGTTCATAGCAACATTATTTATAGTAGTCGAAAACTGGGAACAGCCCAAAATGTCCATTAACTGAATGGATAAACAAATTGTGTTATCTCGTTACAATGGAATACTACATAGGAATAAAAGAACTAATTGTGATACATATAACAACGTGAATGAATCTCAGAAGTATTATGCTAAGAGGCCAGACGCAAACTACGTGATGTTTGATTCCATTTATATGAAAACTGTAGTGGCAGAAAGCATAGATCAGTGGGCTGGGGCCAAGGGTTAGGGAGGGTTGGCAAAAGGACATGAAGGAGTATTTTGGATTGATTATGGTAGTTGTTACATTAGTGTATATAATTACCGTAACTCACCAAACTTTACATTTAAATGGAGTGAATTTTATTTTATGTAAATTATACCTCAATAAAGTTGGTGGGGGAATGAGACTTGAGAAACTCCTCAACTTGCTTATTTAAACTTTTTTTAAATAAAAAAGTTATTTTTATTCATTTTCAAGGGAATATATTTGGGGAAATACAGGTGCTCTAGGATGTGTAATGCAGGAAGAATTCCTCTCTCCTTTCTGTGTCATGATTGAACCCTAGTCCTCTAGAGTTGTTAGAATTCCTTTTGTTACTAGAGTTGCTGTCTTTTGGGTATGAAGCCAAAGGGAGTTTTATCATTTACTTTTATTTTAAATTCTAGATTTTGACCTCTCTTTTCCATTATAGGCACAGTCACTATACTTGTTAATTTGGCCTAATGATATCATATGGATAATCATATTTTCTTCTCTAATTTTTATCCCACAGAATTCAACCTTAATATTTTGCTGCATTTTATAAACTTACCTTCTATACATTGGTCTTTACTTTAAAAAACTGGGGAGAAAAAGTGAAAAAGAATTTAGAGAAAAATAAGAAAAAGGGATTGGAAAAACCTGTGTTTAATTAGACTGAAGTTTTAGACCAGTAAATTTATTTTCAGAAGTACTGATAGTGTCTCTGGTTTCTGCTTAATTTGTGCATTCTTCATTTGGTAGTCCTCTCTTTCATTCTCTACCATCCTGCTCTCATTACTGCAGTTTCTTCATTCAAGCATGAAGGTGAAGGGAATTTTAATCTCTTCCTTAAAAAGATTCTCCTTAAATATGCTTTGAATCTTTGGTGGAAAGATAGTATGATCAATATTCTTAGTATTTTATCACTTTTAAGATACACTTTAATGAGTTCATAATAGTTTACATCAATGTAAGATTTCAGTTGTATATTATTTCTTGACTATCACCACATAAGTGCTCCCTTTCACCCCCTTTGCCCACCCCCCACCCCCTGGTAACCACTGAACTGTTCTCTTTGTCCATGTGTTTGTTCATATTCCATGTATGCGTGAAATTATCTGGTGTTTGTCTTTCTCAGTCTGGCTTATTTTGCTCAGCATAATTCCCTCCCGGTCCTTCCATGCTGTTGCAAATGGGATGATTTTTGTCTTTTTTATGGCTGAGTAGTATTCCATTGTGTATATATACCACATCTTCTTTATCCAATCATCAGTCGATGAACACTTGGATTGTTTCCATCTCTTGGCTATTGTGAATAGTACTGCAGCAAACATAGGGGTGCATATGTTACTTTGGATTGTTGATTTCAAGTTGTTTGGGTAGATGGCCAGTAGTGGGATAGCTGGGTCTATGGTACTTTTATTTTTAGTTTTTTGAGGAATCTCCATGCTGTTTTCCATAGTGGCTGCACCAGTTTGCATTCCCACCAGCGGTGAAGATACACATTTTTTCACATTTAAACATCTCTGAAATTGCGCTGCATCTAGCAATATACCACCTAGAATTGAGTTCTTCAGAGGATTTCATTTCTTTCAGTCACCTGGGGGCAATATTAACCATCCTAGTAGTGTAAATTCAGACCACAAGCCTGCATGACTTACTAGTTCAGATTCTCAGGGGGAGGTTCCCCGTTTCTGACGCAGTGTCAGGACTGAGATGTATACCTTTCTTTGTGTGCTCCTTCTTCGTTGCAGGTTTATTTCTCCTTTTCCCTTGTATTACAGGTAAAGGCCTTTGATATCCTAGCTTTATGAGGCTCTGACTTTTCTCAGGCATTTTTCTCCCCTTTCTTAGTGGCATATAATATGGGTGAGTTTTACAAGTGATGGCATCTTAAATTTTAATCATCTTTAATTTTGTTTTCACGCATGCTTCCATATTCACTTCTTATCACTGGAACTTTTTTATATTGAGTATTTGAGTGAGAAAATGAATATTATAATTAATTCATGTTTTATTTTAGGAATGATAATATGCATGTTGTTCAGACTTTTAAAGCACAGGCTGCTGTTCTCCTGGCACAATCCGATAAACAATGTGTCCCTCCTGAGGATGTTCCTTAGGAAAAATATTCAGACAAATTAGCAAGAAGTTACTGGCTGGAATTTTTTTTTTTTTCCTTTTTCTCCCCAAAGCCCCCTGGTACATAGTTGTATATTCTTCATTGTGGGTCCGTCTAGTTGTGGCATGTGCGACGCTGCCTCATCATGGTTTGATGAGCAGTGCCATGTCCGCGCCCAGGATTCGAACCAACGAAACCCTGGGCCGCCTGCAGCAGAGTGCGCGAACTTAACCACTTGGTCACAGGGCCAGCCCCTACTGGCTGGAATTTATGAAAACAAAAACTAATGCTACTAAATGACTTTAGCTTTTATAATCTAGTCCAAAATTTCTTATCGTGTCTGTATATCCATCGTATTTGAACTTTCAATTTTTAAGAATCCATTTCATAAATTAGAATGTTCTTACTCATATTTTGTTTTTAGATCACTAAGCATACTTTTTACTGAAGGGTGGGGACATAAAGGCAGACTGAGGCCCTACCATTACATTTTTAAATAATAGCTTTATTGAGATGCAGTTCATGTGCCATTCAATTCACCCTTTTAAAGTGTACAGTTCAGTGGTTTTAGGATATTCACAGAGTTATAGACCCATCACCACTATCTAATTTTAGAACATTTTCATTACCCCCAAAAGAAACCCTGTACTCATTAGCAGAAACTCATCCTTCCTGCCTCCCACAGCCTCTGGCAACCACTAACTTCTGTTAAGTTTTTAGTTTAATTTTTAGTTCAGTTAAATATTGTGTCTGCTCTTTACAAGGGCCCTGTGCTTAGTGTTGGGAAAACAGTAAATTCTGGTCTCAAAGTTTATAATCTAGTAAAGAGTAAGAGAACTAACCACATAGTTTATGTATGTGACAAAATATAGTAAGTGCCAAAATAAAGGATTTTGAATATTTAAACCTCTCACATGGATCACAACTTTATAGAGTTTTAGTTGTTGGTGAAATCTCTTTCATTAAGTAGAAAAGTAATCTGAAGGGCCGACCCAGTGGCATAGTGGTTAAGTTCGTGTACTCCACTTTGGCGGCACAGAATTTGCTGGTCTGGGTCCTGGGTGTGGACCTAGCACTGCTCATCAAGCCATGCTGAGGTGGCGTCCCACATAGAACAACCAGAGCGACCTACAACTAGGATGTACAACTATTTACTGGGAGGCTTTGGGGAGGAAAAAAAAAAAAAGAGGAAGATTGGCAACAGATGTTAGCTCAGGGCCAGTCTTCCTTAAAAAAAGAAAAGAAAAAGGAAAGCAATCTGAGACTCAGAGGCATCACTGTCACATAGTTCTGTGGCATAGCGAGAATAGTTTCTTGAAGAAATCACTTTGAGATTGCTGGGCCTTGAAAAATAAGATAGAGATAACTGAAGAGGACATTTCAGATGTAGGGAACAGCATAAACAAAGCCTCGGGACACTTTTAGGAAATAGCAAGTAGTTCATTTTGATTATTAGAGCAAAAGGTGCATGATGTGGAGCAACATGAGATAAAACTGATTTTCGAAAGATGATAAAGGGCTTTGAACTCCTTCAAGATACAAAAATTGGTAATTTATTAGTTTGGGTAGATAATGAGGAAGGTCTAAAGGTTAGTAAGTAGGAGAGGAACGTGATTGGAGTTGGGCTTTAGGACAGTGGTTCTCAAATTATCTATGATGGAAGACCAGTTTTTAAAAAAATTCCAATCTGTTTCAAATTGATACACTTATATAGTAAAAATTAATTATTAGAAAAGTGAAGAGACATAAAACCTAAGTCTACATTTCTTATTACTTTCAAGAGACATAAAATTTCTCTGTCAAATTGCTAAAAATGTTTCTGAACACTCACAGTTTCTGTACGTCTCATGTAATGGACTCATAACTGTTTGCAGACCAGCATTGGTCTGTGGACCACACTTGGAGTAGCGCTCCTGCACAGCGATTAATTTGGCGTTAGTGTGCAGGCAGAGCAGTTGTGAAATGATTGCTGCAGAGTTCGTGAGGACCTGGACAGGTTGTGAGCAGTATGAACTGAATGGAAGATCTGCGTTCCAGAGACATTTGGAGACTCAAATGCAGGCGAGTGAGAGGGTTGTGAGATGATGCGGATTTGATGGGGAGGAAAGAGTCAGAAGACACTGACTAGATTTTAGACTCGAGTGAGAAAATGAGAGTGCCAATAGCAGGAATACAAACTAGTTTGGGGAGAGAGCTACTAAGTTAGGTTTTCAATAAAAATCCACATTTTGGCATTTTTCTATTAGGTAAAAACACACAGAGAGAAATCATTTGGTTCATAATCTAAATTTGCAGTTTCAAAAAAGGACTTGTAACTTTTGCTTTTCTTTGGTTGTCACAGAATTTGAGTATGTAATTACACAAACCCTTAAGCAAAACATACTCAAGAAGATTTTCTGCTTGTATCCTTAGTCTCATTTGTTGTTGCAGTAACTGTTGTTGGGCGCGTGGCCAGGAAACTGTGACTCCTACAAGGGGAGGAGCTAGGGATAAAGTTCACTATTGCCAAAGAAATGCTATTCCCAGTGGATTTGTGTGGAGCAACAGTGATATCCAATGACAAGTTAAATTAGACACAGAGGTGTTTTCTCCAAAGCCGTCTCAGAGGATGCGTACTGTTGAGGGGCCTGGTTCAGACTAAAACAGTCTTTTTGAAGTTAGGTTAAAGTCACACACACAAAATTGTACTAGGGACTTGAAGAAGAATTTTGTTATGTGACTTGAAGAACTGGTTGACTGATAGTTTCACACTTTGCAGAACGGCAACCAGTGACAGATGAGGTAACGCTGCTTTGAATTATGAGTGAAATCTTAAAATCAAGAGTTTGTTATTTACGAAATTCCAAATTTAGGAAATTGCATGTTCGTGTTCCTTAAGTGTGAGAATCTTAGGTCCCTGTTCTTAAAGTACGTAATATTGATAGTCTTATTTCTTATGTTTAATATCTATATTTATTTGGATAGAATTTCTTCAAATTTCATGCCTTACTGCAATGGAATATGATAGTAAAAGCTGTTACATTTGTCTTTATGTTGAAGTCTGTGCCTGGTTTTATAGTGTTTCTGTGTCTGTCTCCTAAAGGTTGTTTCTCTTGTTAATGCTCAAATCTGTATCTTGCAAATGACTTAGTATTTAGGAATTTCTGGCTGATAGTTGCATTCTAAGGTTGGATGCTTAGTTCGGTCATCCTTTCTGGGGTGGCAGCTTTGTGCTTTATTTAAAAACAAGCTTTGGAAAGTTTCACAGATATTTTCGAACTCTTGCGCGTAGATCTGGAGTATGTTCCAGTGGTTAATAATTTAGAAAAGTGACATAAGTAAACTGGCATTGGCAAAAATAGAATCAAGGTCCTGGGACCAATAGAAATTTTTGGATTCCCCAAGCAGATAAGATCTTTTTGTTTTAAATGTGTGGTGGGACAGTGAGCCAGTCTTTTAGTTGATAGAGTACCTAACTCTTGTTATAGCAGTAAAGAATGGTTGTTAGTTTGAGGCCAAGAGATTAGTTTCTCTTGAAGACTGTATCCTGGAGACGTGGTATTTCTGGCTCAAGTCTGCATCTCTGCTGAAGTCTGTGCATACTTTCAGCATTTGGGTGTTTATTATCTTTGTAAATCTTAGCATATATGTTATTACAGTTCTCTATAATGCAGCTGTTCCATCTTGTCATTATAGCTTAGCTTATACACTTTAGATATTTGCACACGAATTAGATTTTATTCCCTATTGCCCACTCCTCCCATGTTTTATAGCATAAATTAGAGAAAGAAAAAGAGAGATGAGAGTATATGTGACGTTTTTCTTTTTGTCATAATAGGAATGAATTAGAAGGGAGGAAGGCGTGATTATTTCTTTTTTAAGTTCAGGGTTTGCTTCTGTGGGTGAGGGTATTCATTTTGATTGAAAATGAAAAGATAAAAGATATTTGGTGGAAGATCTTCGTAGGAAAACATTCTTATTTCCTAATTTTAGGCATCTAGAAAGTCTTTCCTAGCTCTGGCTACTTCCTGAAGGACAGCTTCTAGAATATGTGTCACAAAATGGTACATGCTTTGTAGCAGGCATTCAACAAATGAGTTGATTGAATAAAGTGACTAATTAAAGAAGAAAGAGTGCAATTTGCATATTTAGTAGTGATTATTTTGGCAAAAACAATAGATTTCATATTTCTGATATATGTCATCCCTAGGGTTGTATGGATAATACCTAAGGTGCATTGTGATCTGTGTATCTTTAAAAAATGTATGATAAGGAGGACAGGCTTAATCTCTCTTCAGGCTAAAAGAGAATCTGATAAACTGTCTTGCTGGGTTTGTTGATAGTTTCTTTCTACCTTTAGCACTGATTGATATTAGCAAAGTCTCTTTTTCCCCGTGATTTTAGTTCTGCCTGAAACCAGCTTGCATCGTTTTTCTGTCAGAATCAAAGTTGTTTCTTTCATTATGTGGTTCCTTATTATATCTCTCCTGGATTGTACCACAAGGAAGAAGAATCTTCCCAGGCCATTCCTGCCTGAATTCCTGTAGCATATTTTAGGCATGTCAGCTGTTTGGGCTCTGATCAAGGATTTGATCCAGTTGGCCCCCTAGCTTGAATTGAGAGTGTGTTTGAAAAGCCTAAGCTTCAGTAGTAACATTTATTTTCCAGAGTTAGAACCATTGCTTTGTGTCTTTTCCTCATCTTGTGCTTCAAAAGGATTTATGTAACTGGGAAAAGATGATAATAAAGTAGATGTTCTTATCAGTAAAAGCAAGGTTAAGTTTGATAAAGTGGTAGAAGGGTCATGGTGATGTATTTTGTGTTGCGGGTGTTTCAAAAAAGATTTGAGGGGCTTGCCCTGTGGCTGAGTGGTTAAGTTCGCGCGCTCCGCTGCAGGCGGCCCAGTGTTTCATTGGTTCGAATCCTGGGTGCGGACATGGCACTGCTCATCAAACCACGCTGAGGCAGCGTCCCACATGCCACAACTAGAAGGACCCACAACGAAGAATATACAACTATGTACTGGGGTGGGGGGCTTTGGGGAGAAAAAGGAAAAAAAATAAAATCTTTAAAAAAAAAAGATTTGGGTGGATGTCATTATCCTCTGGTTCCTTGTGTCTTTCAGCTATCCATCACTCTTTTCTTTCTCTCCCATCCATTATTAACCTAAGACAAAGTAAATATATTCCAGAAGACCAGGTTTTCTTAGGGAAAGAAAGTGTAAATATTTTATATAACGTCTCTCTCAAGAACTAGGAGTTTTATAGAGCTAATCTAGTGTGCGCAGCACACTATGAGATATGTAATAATTTTCGTAATTTCCAGAAGATAACAGTTTTGAATTCAAGGGCCTGTTGATTTAGTCTTCAATTAAAGTTTTATTGTTTTTTTTTTTGTTTTTTTAAAGATTTTATTTTTCCCTTTTCTCCCCAAAGCCCCCTGGTACATAGTCGTGTATTTTTAGTTGTGAGTCCTTCTAGTTGTGGCATGTGGGATGCCGCCTCAGCATGGCTTAATGAACAGTGCCATGTCTGTGCCCTGGATTCAAACTGGTGAAACTCTGGGCCGCCGAAAGCAGAGCGCGCAAACTTAACCACTCGGCCACAGGGCGGCCCCCTTCAATTAAAGTGTTTTTAAGCAAATATTTGATTAATTTGTATGCATTTAAAATTGATGCATACATTCTGGGATGGGAGGAAACGTTTTCTATTAAAATTTAAAACAGTAATATATGAGTTGATGAGGAGTTAAAAAAAAAAATGCCATTACCTAGATCAGTGGTTTCCAAACTCTTGAGTGTTCCATCAGTTAAAATATGGAACATTCATCCCTGTATGTGCTTATTAATAAATTATACTACTGTCCTTATTTATATATAGTAAGAAACATACACAAATGAGGCATTTTTTTTTAAAAGATTTTATTTTTTTCCTTTTTCTCCCCAAAGCCCCCCGGTACATAGTTGTATATTCTTCGTTGTGGGTCCTTCTAGTTGTGGCATGTGGGACGCTGCCTCAGCGTGGTTTGATGAGCAGTGCCATGTCCGCGCCCAGGATTCAAACCAACGAAACACTGGGCCGCCTGCAGCGGAGCGTGCGAACTTAACCACTCGGCCACGGGGCCAGCCCCACAAATTAGACATTATTAAGTGACGAAATAAGGTAGAAGATTTTCTTCTTCATCTCAGTGGAGTCTTCTGCATCCCTTGGTGCAGTTATTCCTCTTTGGAGACTATTGAACTAGATCATTAATGGGGGAGCCCAGCTGAGGCATCTTTTTTTTTTTGGGTCAGGAAGATTATCGTTTAGCTAACATCTGTGCCAGTCTTCTTCTGTTTTGTATATGGGATGCTGCCACAGGATGGCTGGATGAACGGTGTGTAGGTCTGCATCTGGGATCCAGGCCTCTGAACCTTGGGCTGCCAAAGTGGAGGACATGAACTTAACCACTATGCCACCCAGCTTGCCCCAACCATCTTTATTTTTAACAAGTTTCCTAGCTGATTTGTAGCATTCTCATTTCTCGCAGTTACTTATAAAGTGAAGGCAAAGAAAATGTTTGGTAATAAGAGGATAAACCATCTAGTAATTTTGGCTGCCAAGCTGGGGATCAGATAGAAAGGGTATCCTTGTTTTCAGAGATAATTAAAACTTACCCCAAAACACCACCATGTGATGATCTACCATACTATTATATGTTTAGTTTTTCCTGTGTCTTCATAGTGATCGTTGTGAAGTTTGAATCTGATTATTTTGTTTCCTCAAAATCTGATAATTTATTCTTGCCTGCAGGTTAAAGCCCAAACTCTATAACGTGGCATACAAAGTCTTCATGATTTTGATCCCTGCCAGCTGTTTTTGCTTCATAGCTTTTATTGCCCCTTCCCCCCATCGCTGCTTCTCTAGAAAACCTCCTTTTGCAAAAACAAACAGAAAAACAAAACCAAAGAAAACTCCTCAGCTCCAGCCACAATAAATGTTTTATCGTTCACTGTACACCTTGTCCTTGCTTAGTTATTCTGCCTGGATGGCCTTTCTTGCTTTGTCTTACTGGAAAACTTCTGTTGTCTAAGATTCAGCTCATACATCTCTTCTGGTCTCCAGACAGCTGGTGCTTTCTCCTCCATGTTAGTTTATAGCATTTATTCAATTGCTATAATTATTTGCTTGTAAATCTCTCTCCTGCTAGGCTGAATTCCTCAAGAATAGAGATTGTAAGTTAAAATATAAGTTCCATGAGAGCAGGTACTCTTTTGTTCACTGCCGTATTGCAGTACCTGGCATATAGTAGATGCTCAGTAAGTATTTGTTGAATGAATCTATTTATCTTTATATCTTTAGTGTCTGGCATATGGTAGGATTTAAATGAAACTCTCTTTATTAAATAAATTACAAACGAACGAGTGAATGAATTGTAAAATCTCAGAAATAGCTTATTTTTATGGGGTCAGACATAGAAAAGGAGAGCTGATGCTTTGAAAGCATGAGTGTATGGCATTGTTAATGCCAAGACGATAAAAAGTGCACGTTTTCATATAATATCTGATTTCACTTATTGTATAAGAAGGACTTACGTAATTTTTATTGTGAATCTTAATATTGGTATTTAGATGAGAAGATCTAGAAAGATAGCCAAATAATTCCATTAAACTTAAGAATTTTTTTCAGTATTAATTGAGATATCATCTCTTACTCCTTTCTTTAGGGTGTTTGTGAACCGAAGTTTAGCCATGGAAAAAATAAAGTGTTTTGGTTTTGATATGGATTATACACTTGCTGGTGAGTAGCACTTTCTGTCTGCTTAAGAACTACTGCTTTGGATGTAACAGTGGCTCCACAGGAGACAATTCAATAAACACTTGTTGATTTAATCATATATTTAGCTGCCAGAAGCTCTTGTTATCAAGCTGCTTCCATAGAGATTTGAGAATATTGAAATTACCAGACATTCTTGAGATTTAGATTGTACAGATAGGCAGAACAGTGCTAAATTATTTTAGAGACCCTGTTAAGAAATGCTATGGTGAAATTATACTTTACTGTGTATATTTGGGCCCTTTTGGCTTTTACTCCCTTAAGCTGTTCTTCAAGGGTAGAATTTTGGATCTCTTACTCTACCACAGGGTAAACTTTTATCAGTTAAAAATTTTAATGTTATTCTTAACACAAATGGAAAATGTGTTCGTTTTCCATTGGAACAATTGCACACATCCTATGTAAAGACTTTTTAAAAACTAGAGCTATTAGCTTCGTTCATTATAAAATAGACCCCAAACACCATCACTGTGCTGTTTTTCGCCTCCTGTTTCTGAAACACATTTGACATAATCAATGTATAGTCAATAACTGCAACATTTTCAGAACTTAGGAGGTTTTTATTAAAATATTTGCAGTCTGGTGAAAATGTCATTTAATTTAAGAAATAGTAGGGATGAAGGACTGAGTTGAACACGTGCATATATATAAGTGCATGCACGTGTGTACAGCTGTGACACTCAAGAATCTTTCAGAAATTTTCTGTAAAAAATACCGTCTTTAAGGACACAAAAAACCTTAAAAATGTATAAATTCACTTATATTCAGAAACCTTTTTGTAACAGTATTAGAAAACTGGCTTCCTTTTCAAATTAGACAAATCTCAGTTTGGTATTCACTTTAGGCTACAAATATAAATGGATAATATAAATGTACAAAAGTGAGCACATGCTGTTTAAAAGTTACTGGCACGTAGATGTGGCCATGATATTTACCAAACAAGTTATATATTAAAAAGAGACACTGACTTGATTTGAATTTCTCTTTCTTCCCTCCATACTCTATTTATTAAGTTTTTTATTGCCTTAAAGTTATTTTTCCTGCATTTTGATTCTTTCTTATTTTCCTAATTGGACACAGAGACTTTTAGGAGCACTTCTCAGAAGGCAGGTGGAAGCACTGTACTTTCTTAGTATAGATCGTGCTGTCCAGATTGGGAGAAAATCTTTCTCCTTTCTAGAATTCTAGATCTCCAGGGAAAGCAATGATGAGATAGTTCAGCAGCTGAAAGAGGTATAATCTAAAGCAGAAATAGAAGTTAATGAGATCAAAAAGTGACGAACTTTTTCCCTTTGGTTATTAAGACAATCTCATTGTGTTGAAGTAGTATCAATTAGTATCCATACTTTCAATAAGTATTTATTGAAAACCTGTAATGTGCCTGGCACATACTGTTACTGAGCATTGAGAGAGAACTCACAGAATAAAGAAAAAATGAATTCTCATTTAGTGAAAAAGTCACTGAATCTTAGTCTCTAAACTTTAGAGATACCTATTTGTTTTTTTGTAACCTCACTTCATATTTTAATGCTTACTCTTAGTCTAGACACTAATATACTTTGGTTATGTGTAAGTATAATAGTAATTATTAACATTTATTAAGTGCTTATTATATGCCAAGCCCCGGTCTGAGTTTTACCTACATGGATTACATGTAATACATGGATTATCTCATTCACACCACTTAATATATGCAAAAACTCTAGGGGCCGGCCTGGTGGTATAATGGTTAAGTTCACGTGCTCTGCTTTGGCAGCTCCAGTTCATGGATTTGGATCCCAGGCGTGGACCTACACCATTCATCAAGTCATGCTGTCCCACATACAATATAGAGGAAGGTGGACACAGATGTTGGCTCAGGGCCAATCTTCCTCACTAAAACAAACAAACAAACAAAACCTCTATGAGGCAGATACTACTATTAGTGTCTTCGTTTTACAGATGACACTAAGATGTTAAGGACTTTGTCCAAGGACATTTAGCTATAATCAAGCTGAACTAAGATTCAAACCTAGGCATACCTGTATATATATGTGCATAGTAAGTTTCAATTATCATTTTGAATAATGAAAATTTATAGTGAGGTATAATTTCAAAGTAATAAGTTTCCCCCCCTTAAACAGAACTTAAGCGCTCAAAAGAGCAAAGCCATTTAAAGTAGTCCCCTTGAGAGACTAGACATTCCAACAATTCTGTGTTGAATGAAAAACATTGTTACCCTTCTTGTGGTATTGCCTTCCCTCGGGTAGGAAAGCTACTTTATATTTATACTCTGACCTGTTTTCCAGAATGATATTTATTAAATTGATCTGTGACTAACTTTTGGTTACTTAAAAAACAAACAAACCATACCCTTGAAGTGCTAAGGAATTTTCATCAGAAAAATGTGCCATGAAATACAGACACAAGACTAAATGTTTTATGAAAACTTTGAGTATTTGGGATAAATATCCCTGGAATAAGCATAATAGCCTCACAGGGGAAGTTCTTGAAAAGTGTCTATATTCTTTCTGAAGCCTTCTCTGAGACATTGTCTTCTTGCTGCAACCCTGACACCTTGGTACATCATTCTCTCAGAGCAATTTATATTGTCAATTGCAGCTCTTTTTTTCCTTTTTTTCGGTGAGGCAGATTGTCCCTGAGCTAACATCTGTGCCAGTCTTCCTCCATTTTGTATGCGGGCTGCTGCTGCAGCATGGCTTGATGAGTGGTGTATAGGTCCACACCCGGGATCTGAACCCAGGAACCCTAGTCTGCTGAAGTGGAGCTTGTGAACTTAACCACTCCTCCACCAGGCTGGCCCCAGTTGCAGCTTTTGTTTACTTGCCAGTCGCCCCATTGCCCTGCAAGTTCCTCAAGGACACGGGCTTTTTTTTATTTTTACACATTTATATGCTATGTGTTGCTTAAAGCCTGGCTTATAGTAGGTGCCCAGAAAATATTTATTGAATGAACAATTTGGGTGCATAAGTTTTAATGTATCAGTTTAAGAATCAATCATGGTACTTGACCCAGTAAATACACTAATTATTCAAGTGAATTACTTTTAAAGATGCGCTTATTCTTAAAATTTTAATAAACTTTATTCAGGAATAAGTTGCATACAATAAAACACGTGCATTTTAAGTATATAGATTGAGTTTGACAGAATGTATGCACCTGTGTAGCCACCACCACAATCACGATATAGAATATTTCCCTCATTCCAGAAAGTTCCTCATTGCCTCTTTGAAGTCACTTCTCTCTCCTACCCCACCCTTTGCCCCAGGGCTTTTTGTCAATATAGATTAATTTTGCCTCTTCTAGAATTTCTTAAAATGGAATCATACAGAATGTACTCTTGTGTCTGGCTTCTTTTTTTTTTTAACTTTTTATTTTATTTTATTTTTTTAAAGATTGGCACCTGAGCTAACAACTGTTAGTTGTTAGTTAACAACTGTTGCCAGTCTTTTTTTTTCCCTTCTCCTTCTTCTCCCCAAAGCTCCCCAGTACATAGCAGTATATTCTAGTTGTAGGTCCCTCTGGTTGTGCTATATGGGACGCCACCTCAACATGATCTTATGAGCAGTGCCATGTCTGCGCCCAGGATCTGAACTGACAAAACCCTGGGCTGCTGATGCGAAGCACGCGAACTTAACCACTCGGTCATGGGGCTGGCCCCTTAAATTTTTATTTTCTTAATTTTTAATTTTTTTAAAGATTTTGTTTTTTCCTTTTTCTCTCCAGAGCCCCCTGGTACATAGTTGCATATTTTTTTTAGTTGTGGGTCCTTCTAGTTGTGGCATGTGGGATGCCGCCTCAGCATGGTCTGATGAGCAGTGCCATGTCCATGCCCAGGATTCAAACCGGCAAAACCCTGGGCCACCGAAGCGGAACGTGCAAACTTAACCACTCGGCCATGGGGCCGGCCCCTTAAGTTCTTATTTTGAAATAATTTTAGACCTATGGAAGAGCTGCAAAATTAATAGTTTGCCTTTACTCTCTCCTAATGGTAATATCTTACTTGATCATAGTACAATTACAGAAACTAAGAAATTAGCATTTAGTATAGTACTATTAATTAAACTGCAGACTTTGTTTAGTTTTTACTGGTTTTTTCACTAAAGTTCTTAATTCCAATCCAGGATCAAATTGAGAATCCCACATTGCATTTAGCTGTCATATTTTCTTAGTCTCTTCTGTTATAGTTCCTAAGTCTTTTCTGTCTTTCATTGCTGTGATGCTTTTGAAGAGTACTTCTTAGGTATTTTTGTAGAATGTTCCACAATTTGGGTGTATCTGATATTTTTTCATGAATAGGTGGAAGTATTTTGCATGTTTGGGAAAAATACCACAGAAGTGATGTGCTCTTTTCAGAGCACGATACCAGGGTACATAATGTTGTGAAGTCTTATTAATAGTGATGTTAGCCAGTCAATATTATGAAATTATCCTGTTTCTCTTTAAAATTTCTTTTTGTGGAGGGAGGTGCCAAGTAGTGTTCCATTGTATGTGTATACCACAATTTGTTTATCTATTTATCTTTTGATGGACATTTCGGTAGTTTCTAGTTTGTGGCTATTATGAAGCTACTGTGGTGTATAAGCCTTTTTGTGGATGTATAGTTTTACTTCTGGGTAAATACCTGGGAGTGGAATTACCAGATTATATGTTTACCTTTTAGGAAACTGACAAATGGTTTTTCAGAGTAATGATACCATTTTAAATTCTCACCTAGCAAATATGAGCATTCTAGTTGCTCCACTCCTCACCTATACTTGATTCTTGCAGGTTTTTAGTTAGTCTTGAAGTCAATAGTGTAAGTCCTCTATCTTTATTCTTTTTTGGAATTGTTTTGATTTTCTAGATCCTTCACATTTCTATATAAATTTTAGAATCAGCTTATCAGTTTTTAAAAAGGCCTGCTGGGATTTTGATTAGGATGTCTTGATCTCTATATCAACTTGTGGAGAATTGACATTTTAATTACTCTGGGTCTTCCATTCCATGAACATGATACCTTGTTCCATTTATCTAATTTTCTTTAGTATCTCTTAGCAATGTTTTACGATTTTTGGTTAAAGGTCTTTCATGTGTTTTGTTACATTTATCTAAGTATTTCATGGTTTTTTGTAATTGTAAATGGTGTTTTTAATTTCATTTTCTATTTTTTTGTTGCTAGCATTAAGAAATACAGCTCATTTTTTATATTGACGTTGTATCCTGTGACTTGCTAAATTCACTTATTAGTTCCAGTAGCTCTTTTGTAGATTCCTTATAATTATCCACATATATAATTATCCACATATATCATCTGCAAGTTACTTAATTTTTCCTTTCCAATCTGTATATATTTATATCTTATTTTATTAAAACTTTGTTTTGCCTTATTGCACTGGCTAAAACTTTAATACTGTGTTGAATTAGAGGTGTTGAGAATGGACCTACTTGCCATGTTTTTGATCTTAGGGAGAGAATGTTCAGTTTTTCACTATTAAGTATGAAGTCAATTGTAGCTTTTTGTAAATGTTTTTTATCAGGTTCAGAACGTTCCCTTTTATTCTTAATTTTCTAGGAGTTTTATTTTTGACATGAATGTGTGCTAAACTTCATCAAATGTTTTTCTGCTTCTGTTGAGATGATCGTATGGTTTTTCTTTTTTAGTCTGTTATAAGAGAGAATTACATTGATTTCTGAATGTTAAACCACTTTGCGTTCCTGGAATAAATGTCACTTGGTCATGTACTATTCTTTTTATATAGTATTGGTGAATTTGCTTTGCCAGTATTTTGTTGAGTATTTTGCATTATGTTCATGAGGGGTATTGGTATGTAGTTTTCTCTTCTTGTGATGTTCATCTAATTTTGGTATTAGGGTAGTGCTGGCTTCATAGAATGAATTGTGAACCATTCCCTTTTCCTATTTTCTGAAAGTTTGGGTATGAGTGGTATTGTTTTTTTCCTTAAATATTTGATAGAATTAACTGGTGAAGCCATCTGGGCCATGAGTTATCTTTGTGGGAAAGTTTTAAATTATATATTCAACTTTTAAACATGGATATAAGGCTAGTTGGAGTTTCTATTTCTTCTTGTATTAGTTTTGATAATTTGTGTCCATTTCATCTAAGTTTTAAATTTATTGGCATAAAGTTGTTCATAATATTCTTTTATTATTCTTTTGATATCTGTAAAGTCTGTAGTAATGGTCTCTTTTTTTTTTAAGATTGGCACCTGGCTAACAACTGTTGCCAATATTCTTTTTTTTTTTTTCCCCCTGCCTTTTCTCCCCAAATCTCCCAAGTAGATAGTTGTATATTTTTAGTTGTGGGTCTTTCTAGTTGTGGTATGTGGGACGTCACCTCAACATGGCCTAATGAGTGGTGCCATGCCCACGCCCAGGATCTGAACCAGTGAAACCCCGGGCCACCAAAGCATAGTGTGCAAACTTAACCACTCGGCCATGGGGCTGGCCCCTCTTTTTCATTCTTGATATTGGTAATTTGTTTCTTTTTTTTTTTCCTTCATAAGTCTAGCTAGAGGTTTATCAGTTTTATTGATTCCTAGACCCTGAAGAACCAGCTTTTGGTTTCAGTGAATGCATAAGAATAAGGGAGATTTAAATTTAGAGGTGATTTTAAAGTAATAATTTATAAGTATGGAGTTATAACCTGCTTTTCTGATAATTGTTGACTATAAGAAAGTAATTACTTATAAAATTAATATAGTAAAGTATTATCCAAATACTCCAGGTACCACTATCTTTATTTGCTTTATATTTTTTATTAGGACTAAGCAGGAAGCTCTTTGATTTCTGACTATAATTTTTCAGTTTGATTATTTGTTTTTTTGTGTTCTAACTCTTAGTATCATTAACATTATTTTTTGTCTTGTTGACTTGCTTTCTTGCTTCCAGTGTTTGTGGAAAATAGCAATTTTCTGTTTAGAGTGAAATGTGGCACAATGTACTTCCTTTCATTTTTTTCTCTTGTATATTTTGACTTTAGAATTTGGAGGATTCAGAGAAGAATTGGTTTCTTAATTTTTTTCAGTATTAACTCAGTATATATTAAGTGCTTAACAAATAGTAGCTGTTATAATAAATAGCTACCTTTTTTGTATAATACTACTATTCCTAACATAAAGAAGACATTTAGTAAGCATTTGATTTTTGGGGTGGGAAGGACTAACTCAATAAATGTTAATTTTATCTGAAATGAAATGATTAGATATGCTATAGAACTGTTACCTAGCATAATCTGTGAATTGGCTACTCTAGCAAACAATATTTTGAGTGATACAGGTACCATTTACAGCATAGATGGATTACAAGTTTTCAGAGTTAGAATGTAGTGAAATTGATGGTGAGGCCAGGATGGATGCTTCTGAAAGGTCTGGATAGGACATCACATCTCCAATGGCAGTCATGTTTTGGAATTGTACGTTCATTGAGAGAAGATGGTTACTGACTCAGGGCCTTACCCACTGTAAACTTTGTCTAAATTTTTTTCAGAGAATAGCTACATGGGTTTCTTGGAGTTTTTTCCCCTTGTTTTCATATGTGGGAAATGTATACGACTTTTTCATGGAAAGTGTAGGGGATGGGATCTAATTTTGGAGATTTAAGCTATTTTCATAAGGAAACAGCTCTGTTTTTAGTCTTCTAGACAATGGCCACAGAACACCTTCTTTAGGCGGAGGGGTGTCATGGTTTGGTTTGGTTTTCATTTTTTACCTTTTTTATAGTTCATATTGATAAATGAGAAAATTTGCTTTGAATAATCCTGATGTTTTGAGAATGCAGTTCTTCATGTCAAATGTTGGGGTTGGTAGAATTAGTGGTGAATAATCATTTAAAACTTTGATTTGTCACTAATGAGTAAGGAAGACGATAATTGAGGCAAGAATACATACATGGACTCTTAAGAATCTTAAACTGTATACATAATGATTTTAAACTTGTCATTTTCCAAAAGTAAACTGTATAGAGCTTTGGTAGAATAAAGTTACTTTGTGGGGGAGCAGAGGTTTTGGTTTTATTTTTAGTTTGTTAAAAGAGAAATTGGTGGCTTTACTTGTGTTATCTTTTAAAAATTGTATTATTTTGCTTACAATTTGGTACGTTTCTTCCCCTGAATGAAGTGTGTCACACAGTTCAGTAACATAACCCATTCTGATGGGAAGGAACCTCGTTATCTTTATCTCATCTGAATGCCAGCCTCATACCTCAAACAATTTTTCAGAGAAGATCCCTTCATCATCAGCTGTCTCTGTAAATAAAGTGAGCCATACATTTTTAATGTTTTTATTAGTATATTTGCAGGGTTTCCATGTAAGATTGACATTTTTATATAAAATAAAAACAAAAACCCCCAAACAAAAAACTTGTCTATTGACATAAACTAATTTTTCCTGTTTGTTTTAATTCTGAAATCTGCCTGTAGAATTAACTGCCATTATTGGCATTTAGCTCCTTATTTCTGTAATGCTGTAGATTAACACTGTATTTCTCTAGTGGAATTATGTATATTTCTTATGCTTTAACCAGTTTTTGTACTAAGTACAGATGAATTTATATATGAAATTCAATGTTTAGAATCTAGGTAACACTAAGTATTGTATATTAGCTTTCCCACTGACCAACAGTGGGCTGTGTTTTATATAAAAAATACTATTTATAATTCCTATTTATAATCAGACCTATTTATAATTCCTCTCTTACCCCAGATTACTTTAGCAACGTTCTTTGCACATGATGTATATCAGAAACTTGTCCTTCGCATTTTTGGCTTCCTCTTCAGATATGTTTTTCTTTTCCCTTTTCTTGAGGCTTCTTAATTAATTAATTAAATTTCCTTAATTAAATTTCCTTAATTTCCCTGTTAGGTGCTCTGGTTTCCTAAGTTGCCCTACTGTGGGTCCTTTCTAGACCTCAGATTTTGTTTATGGTCTTTATCTGAGAGCAGTCCTTAGCTTTTTTATACTTACGTGGGACAGTCAGCTGAGTCATACAGGTCAGTGCATTCTCCAGGACAAATTAAGCCAAAAAAGATCTTCAAAGTCAACCTAAGATTAGGTCTTTGTACTTGTAAGAGAGCAAGAAAGTTCTTTTTAACCCAGCTACAGTCATGTACCGTATAACAACATTTCAGTCAACAACGAATGGCATATACAAGGGTGGTCCCATACGATTAGTACCATAGGGCCCACCCTGTGGCCGGATTCGCACGCTCTGCTTCGGAGGTGGAGGGTTTCTTCAGCTTGGATCTTGGGCGCAGACATTGCACCGCTCCTCAGGCCATGCTCGGGCACCATCCCACATGCCACAACTAGAAGGACCCACAACTGAAACTATACAACTGTGTACCGGGGGGCTTTGGGGAGAAAAAGGAAAAATAAAATCTTTAAAAAAAAAAAAAAGATTAGTACCATATAGCCTAGGTGTGTAGTAGGCTATACCATCTAGGTTTGTGTAAGTACGTTCTATGATGTTCGCACCACGATGAAATCACCTAACTACACATTTCTCAGAACATATCCCCATATCAAGTGGCCTTGACTGTACTCCCTATCCACAGAATGAAGGGACCAATGTATACTATTTTTTTTAATTTTTAAAATTCTTTTAATTGCAGTAACATTGGATTATAACAGTATATAGCTTTCAGATGTACATCATAATATTTTTCGAATTCTGTGTAGATTACATCATGTTCACCACCCAAAAACTAATTATAGTCCATCCTCTCACATGTAAGCCTAATCACCCCTTTTGCCCTCCCCCCATACTATTTTTGAATTTTATTTCTTTGCTTTTGTTTGCATAGAAGACTGCTAAAAATGTTCTCTTGCTGAATTTGTTATTACCAACAGTGGACAATAGAGTGAAAATAGAAAACACGGGGAGAGTTGGTGTGTTTTAGGTTCTTTAGTGCTTGTTCATTTTTCAAGTGACAGGTAGACATAAATAGTCCTGTGTTTTCTGTTACTGTTAGTATTCTGTTAGTTTTATAATATTATACCCAGAAATTTATTTCCGAGGTTTTAAATGAGAAATTCTTTTCTGATTAAATGAGTGACATAAAATACTTACATCACCTCCTTATGATTATAGGTCACTATCTGACAGACTGCTGATCTATAAAATGTACTTTCTTTTTTTTTTTAACATTTTATTTTCCCTTTTTCTCCCCAAAGCCCCCAGTACATAGTTGTATGTATTTTTAGTTGTGGGTCCTTCTAGTTGTGGCATGTGAGACGCCGCCCCAGCATGGCCCGATGAGCAGTGCCACGTCTGCGCCCAGGATCCAAACTGGCGAAACCCTGGGCCGTCAATGCGGAGAGCACGTGAACTTAACCACTCGGCCACAGGGCCAGCCCCCAAAATGTGCTTTCTTTAACAAGCAAAATGTTAGCCAGTGGCTGAATGAGAGTAATCTAGGTGTAAAAAATGATTAAAAAAAAAAGCCAGAATAATCCTCTTTCTGTTTCAAAGGTTAAGTCCTATATACTCTGAGTTTAGGCCCAGTCTTATTTTTATCTTTCCTAGAGGCTGTATGGTTGGAGAAAAAGGCAGAAACCTCAGAGTGTGCTAGACCCGGATTTGGATCCCAGCTCTACCTTAGCTGGTTCTTGGCCACCAGCATGTTACTCAATCTCCCTGAGTCTCAGTTTCTTCATTTAATCCCAAAAGGAGGGTAGTCGGGGTGGGGGAGGAGGGATAAACTATTGGTATAAGTTTACATGAAATAATGTATATAAAATGATTAATGCAATGAAAGTAGTTCTGTTGCTCTGAGTAGTGATACCAAAGTATTAATATACTGAACTTGGGCTGTAAGGGAAGATCTAAGGAATGAGGAGAAAAATATCAATATAAAACTCATTTATACCCCAATATATTATGGAAAAATCTGGAATGTTAGCCAGATGGCAGTGGAATATTTAATCACTCTTTTGTCTTTAATTTTCTTTTTAAGTATTGCAAATCATCATGAACTTAATAGATAAAATTCTTTTCTGAGTAGCTTTTTAATGACATGGTGTTTGGCACCACATTATGTCGCCATAGAAATTAAGCAGTCTTTCCAGTGAAAGGTTATTTCTCAGCAGGATCATGCTGAAGGAATAGATCTCTGAGAACAGATCCTTACTTAAATTAAAAAATTTTTCTTGAGGGCCAGCCCAGTGGTGTAGTGGTTAGGTTCACATGCTCCTCTTCAGTGAGCCCAGGGTTCTTGGGTTGGGATCCTGGATGTGGACCTACGTACTGCTCATCAAGCCATGCTGTGGCAGTGTCTCACATACAAAATAGAGGAAGATTGGCATAGATGTTAGCTCAGGGACAGTCTTCCTCACCAAAAAGAAAAAAGATTTTCTTTATGACAAAGGTATCACTGATATGCTTCTAAGTGTAAGGGTTAGGGTTAGGGTTAGGGTTAGGGTTCTTTTAAGTGGAAAGAAGTAGTTGACCTTTGGGTTACGTGAAAGACTTAAACATGCAGTAAGTTCCATGGAGTTAACATCAAAATTATATATGTAGAATAATTAAACTGTCGGAAGTCTTTACCCCAAGGGAGACAAGGGCAACATTTTTGGGTGGGGGGAGGGTTTGTTAATATTTACTTAATGTTCTTCACAAATATAGAGTGACTCTTGGTTTAAGATTATGAAAAATGTATTATTTCTAACTTGATTCATTTAGGAAATTATCTTGATTTTTCAATTGTCTCCTTTGGGGGGGGGGGGGGGGGCAGCTCTTGGGCTCAAAGATCCAAAAAGAGACACATTCTGATTTTTTTTCCAGCTCCAACACCTATAGGTTCTGAGCCATTTGGATAAGTCCAGCAGTGAGTTCCTTATTTTTGTTACCATTTCAGAACTAGTGTCCAGTCCCTCCCATTTTTCTGAGAAATTGTCAGGAGGAAGAGAACAAACGTTTACTAAGCATGTGCTATTATGTGCTAGGAAATGTACTTTGTGTACAGTATACCTTTTAATCCTCACAGCAGCCCACTGAGACAGGGTATACTAGCTCCATTTTACAGATGAAGGCCGCCAAGTCAGGAGGTAAAATGACTTTCACGTAGCTAGCAATTAACTTAAGACTCAACCAGAATTTAAACTCAGGTCACTTTCCATTTCTCATGCTGCTCCCACTTATCAGAGGAACAGAAATTATTTGCTAACCTCTAAATGAGAAATCAATAAGAGAAAAAAGCTCAAATAAAAAAGATCCTTCATTTTTTTTTACCAAAAATGGAAATCCTCCATAGGGCAAAATGCATTTTTCTCTTGCATTTGAATGTAGTCCTCATCCTTAGAATATAGGTAGTTTTACACAATTTTTTTTTCAATTTTTAAAAATAATCTTAAGGAAATCAAGCCTAAAGAGTACTGTGTAAGTACTCTGTTCCAAGTGTTAGAATTCTAATATTGTCCTTTTTTTCCCCCCAATGACAAAACCTTGGGAGGGATTGAAAATATACTTTAGACTCCTCCCTTTTGAATTTTTCTGCCCTCCTCTCCTTTCCAGCCCGTATCATTACCCACCAGGGATGAAATCCAATTAGACAGACCTAAGCACTTGCATTAACAAGGCTAAAGTAAGGAGAGAAGATAGAATAAAGCTATTAAGAGTACCAGGGAAGAAATTAAGAGAAACTAGTTCTTGGTGTCCATAAATTAGAGGGTTATCCTGCTAGGAGCAGAAGCTTCTCAGGGTCTTTGATCTCTCGTGCAGAGTAGGTGCACTCTGATCTTGTATTGTTATTGAAATTGACATTTTGACACGACATTTAAATGAGCATTTTTTGCGTGGTATTTACTGAAGTCAGCTATTGTATATCCTCACCAAACTTAGTGGCAATTGAGGTATTTAAAGGGAGTGAGGAAGGGCTGGCCTGGTGGCGCAGCCGTGAAGTGCGCATGTTCCACTTCCGCGGCCCGGGGTTCGCCGGTTCGGATCCCAGGTGCGGACGTGGCACCGCTTGGCATGCCATGCTGTGGCAGGCGTCCCACATATAAAGTAGAGGAAGATGGGTGTGGATGTTAGCCCAGGGCCAGTCTTCCTCAGCAAAAAGAGGAGGATTGGTGGCAGATGTTAGCTCAGGGCTAATCTTCCTCAAAAAAAAATAAAAAGGGAGTGAGGAAAAACAACTTAAGTAGAAAGTATTATACAGTACTGGTGTACTGTCACTGAAGACATCTCAAACAAGGTAGAACACCTTTTTTTCTCCTTTAAAATTGTGGTAAAATGTACATAATGTAAAATTTACTGTTTTATCCATTTTTAAGTGTATAATTGAGTGGCATTAAGTACATCCACAGTGTTTTGCAAACCTCACCACTATCCATTTCCAGAACTTTTTCATCATCCCAAACAGAAACTCTGTACCCATTAAGCGATAACTTCTCATTCCCTCCTCCCTCAGCCCCATAACTTCTAATCTACTTTGTCTCTGTGAATTTCCCTATTCTAGATATTTCATATAAGTGGAATTATATAATATTTGTCCTTTTGTATCTGGCTTATATGTCTTAGCATAATGTTTTCAAGTTTCATCCATGTTGCAGCATGTATTAGAATTTCACTACTTTTTAAGGCTGAATAATATTTGATTATGTATATATAGCACATTTTGTTTATCTGTCATCTGTCAATGGACAGTTGGGTTGTTTCCATCATTTGGCTATTGTGAATAATGCTGCTGTGAACATTGATGTACAAGTATCTGTTTGAGTCTTTGCTTTCAGTTCTTCTGAGTATATCTGCTGGAATAGGATTGCTGGATCATATGGTAATTCTATGTTTAACTTTTTTTTTTGCTGAGGAAGATTAGCCCTGAGCTAACATCTGTTGCCAATCCTCCTCTTTTTTTTTTTTTTTTTGCTTGAGGAAGATTAGCCCTGAGCACTGCCATCTGTGCCAGTCTTCCTCCACTTTATATGTGAGTCACTGCCACAGCATGGCTGACAAGTGGTGTAGGTCCCCACCCAAGATCTGAACCCAAGAACCTGGGCCACCAAAGTGGAGGATGCTGAACTTAACCACTACTCCACGGGGCTGGCCCCTATCTTTAACTTTTTGAGAAACTGCCAAACTCTTTCCCACAGTGGCTGTACCATTTTACATTCCCACCAGCAATGCATGAGGGTTCCAGTTTCTCCACATTCTTGGCAACACTTGTTATTTTTAGATTTTTGTTGTTGTTGTTTTGATAATAGTCATCCTAATGGGTGTGAGTTGGTATCTCATTGTGGTTTTGATTTACATTTCCCTAAAGGCTAGCGATGTTGAGCATCTTTCATGTGCTTATTAGCCAATCATATATCTTATTTGGAGAAATGTCTATTTAAGTTCTTTGTACTTTTTTTTTTTTGAGGAATATTAGCCCTCAGCTAACATCTGCCACCAATCCTCCTCTTTTTGCTGAGGAAGACTGGCCCTGAGCTAACATCTGTGCCCATCTTCCTCTATTGTATATGTGGGATGCCTGTCACAGCATATGGCTCGTCAGGTGGTGCTAGGTCTGCGCCAGGGATCTGAACCCGTGAACCCTGGGCTGCTGAAGTGGAGCATGTGAACTTAACCGCTACACCTCCGGGCCCGCCTCCTTTGTCCATTTTTTAATTGGGTTGTTTGGTTTGTTGTTGTTGAGTTGTAGGAGCTCTTTAAATATTCTAGATGTTAATACCTTATCAGGTATATGATTTGCAAATGTTGTCTCCTGTTCTGTGGCTTGTCTTTTCATTCTCTTGATAGTGTCCTTTGAAGCAGAAAAGTTTTTAATTTTGATGAAATCCAATTTATCTGTTTTTTGTTTTTTTCTTTTGTTGCTTGTGCTTTTTCTGTCACTTCCAAGAAATCATTGCCAAATTCAATACAATGAAGATTTTCCCCTATGTTTTCTTCTAAGAGTTTTATAGTTTTAGCTCTTGTGTTTAGGTTTTTGATCTGTTTGGAGTTAATTTTTGTCTGTGGTGTAAGGTAAGGGTCCAACTTCTTTTTCATGTGGATATCCAGTCTTCTCAACACCATTGAAAAGACTGCCCTTTCCCCACTGAATGGTCTTGGCATTCTTATCAAAAATCATTTGACCATATATGTGGGGAGAGCACTTTTTATTTATTTATTTATTTTGAGGAAGATTAACTGTGAGCTAGCATCTGCTGCCAATTGTCCTCTTTTTGCTGAGGAAGATCGGCCCTGAGCTAACATCTGTGTCCGTCTTCCTCTATTTTATATGTGGGACGCCTACCACAGCATGGCTGGATGAGTGTGCGTACATCCGCACTAGGGATCCAAACCAAGGAACCCCGGGTCACCGAATCAGAATGTGGGAACTTAACCACTGTGCCACTCGGCCGGCCCCAGCACTTTTTTTTTTTAATGAAACATACAACAGTGTAAACTTTTGTCTGTGTTTCAGTTTTCTGTGTGTGTGTGTGTGTGTGTGTGTGTGTGTGAGGGAGATTGTCCCTGAGCTAACATGTGTTCTAGTTTTCCTCTATTTTGTATATGGGTGGTCGCTGCAGCATGGCTTAATGAGCAGTGAATAGGTCTGCGCCTGGGATCCGAACCCACGAACCCTGGCCACCAAACGGTAGCATGTGCACTTAACCACTACACCACAGGGCTGGCCCCCCAATCTTCCTCGTTTTGCTTGAGGAAGATTGTCCCTGAGCTGCTATCTGTGCCAGTCTTCCTCTATTTTGTATGTAGGATGCCACCACAGCATGGCTTGAAGCAGATCACACGAACTTAACTGCTACACCACTGGACCAGCCCGTTAATATTTCTTCTTAAAGATAAGGGGCTGACCCAATGGCACAGTGGTTGAGTTTGCAGTTGCTAGTGTTTATGTTCTTACTTTCCATTGCCAGTCATAAAAGCATTCAAATGTAAGCCAGATACTTTTTTTGTGAATAAATGTCATGTAATACTATTAGTTGTATCAGTAAAATTACTAAAATGAATCCTTTTTTCCCCTAATATTGCAGGCTGTTTTCAACATGGGTAAATTTGTTTACAAAGTAGTCCTAATATAATAGCTACCTTTGATTTTTTATCTCTTTTCTGCTTACACATTCTCTGAATATTTGCTTTATAATAGGGATAATGGCCACTGGGCAAAGGACAAATGATAATGGAGTCAGCTGTGTAGGTTAAACCTTAACGGATAGAGCCTGCTGTGTCAGGGAGCTCTTAAGAGTCGGTTACTTCGGCAGACCCTGAGGTGATTGTGATTCTTTCAATGTTGGGAACGTTTGTTTGGTTTGACAGTTGTGAGAAGGAATCAAATTCAGGTAATTACTATTGTTATGACATAATTGTCATGGCATTGTGGTAGGGGACCAAAGTAAGTGACTACATGAAGGTTCCTTTATTTCCTAAGTTTTTTTTATCCACCCCATCAATTTTTCCTTGAGATGAATAGAGTAATAGTATTATCTAGGCTACTCTGTGTTTCTTGAAGAATGAGTTTATTTCCACTTGAATTTCCAGTTCATTAAGTACTAAATCTGTTTGCTTCTTTAAGACTCTGAAGAGGACAGTCAAAACATTTCATTCATTTGGGAGAACTTATGTGGGAGTGTCTGGCCTACAGGGTACACTAGAGTCTGCACACCGGTGCCCGTGGGCCAACTCAGACCACCATAGTCTGTCTCAAGTAGAGTTTGTTGGTTTTTTCAAATTGAGTCAGAAGTTAAAAATTGGGAGATTACAAGTAAAAATCTAGGGCTGACTGTTATCACGAAATTGGCCACATTTGGCTGTCATTTCCACAGGGAACTCAGCTGTGGCTGCGTAGCTACTGTGAGACTCGCACCAACACTTTTCACACTTTCACACAGCCCCTTGCACACGATAACTGACGTGCCTGACCCTGCTGTGAGTTTTTGGAACATATTACCTGCATCTGAGTCTCAGAAAGTTTGTCTGGTAAACTTTATAGAACCTTGATATAGTCCTTATAAAAATGAATTATCTGTATAAGCCTGTATAAATCATACATAGTTTCAAGAAGACTTCCTGGGGTGGGTTAATTGGCTCCTTTTCTGTTCCCCTGTACCTCCTTAGTTATATTACGTTGTTGATCTTCTAAAATTTATTATAAATATCTAATTGTATATCCCTGTAGTGCACTATGAGCTCCCTCAGGCCAAGGACCAAGAGCTGTTGTGGTTTATGTTCTTGGCATCTAGTGCCTGGTACACAGTAGGCATCCAAATGTTTGTTACATTTCTCTAACTTTAGTACAGATATTTAAGTGTGGTGATCTGTTCTTATTTTGGGGGAAAAAATTACATATTAGCTTCAATTTTTTTTAAATTACAAGCAGCTCCTTTGATCAAAGAGGATTTTTTGAAGTTATCTCAATAATTTTCAGTTTTCTTGTTTTAAATTGAAAACAATACTCTAAATACAAATTCCTAGTAAATGTACAGATTCTCAGAGGGAAAAAAATTGGAGTTAGGTAATTTTTTTCCGTGTATTTTTAAAATAAACATTCTTCTAATACTCTTAAAATTCTTAAACAAATACATTTCCTAATTGCCATTTAATTTTGCTTTTGCAATGACTTGAAATTGGTAGTTTTTCAAACTCTGTTTCGTTATTTGCATATCTAGCCATTTGGGAGTTGATTTTCTTTCATATTGGTAAAAGTGTTGCATAGTGTCTAGCTTTTGTTTTGTTTTGTTTTGTTTTTTTGAGGAAGATTAGCCGTGAGTTAACATCTGCTGCCAATCCTCCTCTTTTTGCTGAGGAAGATTGGCCCTGAGCTAACATCCATGCCCGTCTTCTTCTACTTTATATGTGGGATGCCTACCACAGCATGGCTTGTCAAGCGGTGCCATGTCTCCACCCAGGATCCAAACCGGTGAACCCCGGGCTGCCGAAGCGGAACATGCACTCTTAACTGCTGCGCCACTGGGCCGGCCCCTAGCTTTTGTATTTTAAGTAATTAAAATTGAAATAGTTTTTAGAAATTTTCATTATCTTTGTTTAGATCACTTGTGATCTCTTGGGTTAGAGATAAAATTTTTGACTATGTCTGTTATTGTGTTAGGGTTTTCAAATAATTTTGAAAAGTAGAAAGTTCTAGTATCTGTTTATATGAGAATTGGAAAGACTTTTATTTAAAATTTCCTTAACGACAATGTGAATTGTTACCTTTCCTGGTTATAGTCTCAGAGAACCAACATCGCGTAGCCCGAACAACTCTCTAGTTGTTGATGTTGACGTTGATCACGTTTACAGCATAAAAGCGAAGAACTGTTCTTGAGTGGTTGGGTTGGATTTTTAGTTTTCATAGTGATTGGTGGTCGTGGTTTCTCCTAGTTGTAAGGTTTTTAGGACTTTTAGACATTATACTTAGTCATTTCTGCTCTTCTATTATTAGTACCATCTCCCTTTCACAAAAAATTCAGAAGTTAGAAGAGTCTCTCCATGTTTTCAAAAACCTAAATGTCTCTAGGGAAAATGACTCCCTATAAAGTTAAACATAATGCATACCTTAAAAGTGTCAGTATCTTTAAAGGATGTATGTACTTTATGAAAGTAGGATAATATCATTCTTCTTACTGAGGGCAAATATCCACTGACAGAATCAAAATAAAACATTTTCTTTCTATTCCATATTTAGACGTCTGGTTAGACTTTTAGCAGCATGAAGTTGGTTCTTGTCTATATCAAGATGACAAATTTAAGTGTTGGAGGGGTAGAAAAGTAGGTAGGTAGTTAGACACAGGCAAGTAGACTTAGTTTAAATGGGTACTTAAAAGCCAGATGAGACTGCTCTGGTTTATCCCTTATTTAGTCTGTTCACTTACTCTAGGTCAGTTTTAAACACTTTACCAGCTTCATTCAGTTTCTATCTCATAAACCTGAAATGTGCTAGAGAAAATAAACTAAGACAAAATAAATTTATTTTCCTTTTTTGTCTTTTGACTTAACATTTGAGGATCAGACTTGGCTTGTATTCCAGGCTCAGGGTGCCAGAAAAGTAAATAATGCACAATACTTAGGCTTATCTTCAATACTTGTTATGGCCAATTAGATGAATTTTAGTGATGGTCAGAGGCTTCTAAATAGGAGGGCAGTAACTCCTGTAAATACCAATTTCCAAATGGTGTCTCTCTGTTCCAGCCCATCACAACAGTTTTAAAACCAGTTTTTGTTTTTGTTTTGTTGTGTTGCTTTGTTTTGTTTTTAACAGGAGAGCCAGTGTAACTCCTTCAAGACTGGAGTGACACTCTGCATCTGCGTCTGCCTCGTGTGAGTTCTCATTTTGGCAGCAGCACTCTGCTAGGCTGGAACCTCTGTCGAGGTTTGCCCTTTCTTTTTCTTGAAATCTGTAAACTACTACACAGTGTGTCTTGGTGGCAAAGGTAAAAAGTGCATGAGAATTCTAGACTTCCCTGCAGAAAATTTTTAGCACATTCCAAATGGACTATCTGTGTCCTCTAACATAGGTTCTATCTTATGTGAATAACATCTATTCAAAACAGAGCCCTCAGCTTTCATCCCCACAACATGCAGCCGATATTTTTTGAAGAGCTGTTTTTTCCTTGCAGATTATGAAGTAAAGAATATCTTTAAATGCTGTCAGTAGCTTCAGCTCTCAAAGCTTTGGTTGTTCTCTTTATAGTCTGGTTATGTAACCTGAGAACACTGTGTGCTGCCCTAGTGGCTGAAGCAGTCCACATTTTTGGACTCTGGCCCTTAAAATATTACTTCTTCCTTTGTCTCTGGATATTGGGTTAATTAGGATAGGCCTGAGGACTTTCTCGAAGAAGAAATAAGCAGTGAATGTGTCAGGTTGTGTTTACTCTGAAGCTATTGGCTGTGTCTTGGAAAGTCAGTTGTAAGAATTGAGCTTGAAGTTATACATCATTTACTGGCCAATTTTAAGAGAGAAATTGAAATTAGAGCCTTTGCAGCTGTGGAGAGGCACGGAGCTCTACAGTCTGAGGTGTTAGATATGGTTCCCCACAGATGTCGAGGCTGGCTTTGAAGGGCCTGGTGGATTAAAAAAGGAATTTTGCTGTTTATTTATTTGTTTTTCAAGGGATGGTGGTACTTTGTAGGCTTCAGGAATAGTCAGTTTTGCCACCAGCTCAGAACAAATTGTGATGTTCTGAAGGGACACTTAGAACAAAACATCTAAACCCATGCTCTGTGCAGCTACAGTCCTGCTTTTCCAGCCCTGGTTGTACTGTATACATAGTTGTCTAGCAGATGCTTTAGTGACCCACGAGTTCATGTTACTGAAATGATTATCGAGGAAGCTTATGAGAAAATGCCAGTAGCTTGTAGGTCTTACTGATTAATATAGAGCTTAGTGAAATAGATAGTGTTGTCAAAATAGAACTTGGACTCTCTTTGCTAAATCCATTCCCACCTGTGCAGTTTATTTTGGACTAGATGAAAGAAATTGGAGAGAGAGTAGTGTGTTTTAACACCAAGCTTTAAATTTTGATGGCCTGTGTGATCCAGACATTCGTTTTAACAGTGACTGTGGTATAGTGCGCTACAATGAGCTTTGGGTGAGACGGAGGCAGACCCACATCCTGGCTTCAGCTGACGTTTGTACTTGCTATGTAACTTAAGGTCAGCAAATAGGAAAAATATATTGTGTTTTTGGGAAGTACCCTAAACTTAATGAAAGAAAGGAAATTTAAAGTGTTTATTTCTGAAGGTGGAGTTTCTAGAAAGTCACCTCGGATGAACACTTGGGAAGTTCTGCCCTGGAGTAAACACAATGTGGCAAGTGTATAGTGTTGGAGTTTCTGCTCTTCTAGGGTTTGTGCTGGCAAAATAGGGTTTTGAGATTTTTTTTCCCCTCCCTGTATTTTATTTTCCACTAAAAATTCTGCGTAAATTGATTTGAGTTCATTCCAAATTGTCTCATAGACATAAGTTTTAATCACCATTACTCCATCACTCTATAATTATAGATTCTCTAACTAGGGAAAATTATTCATTTAGGGATGAGCCTGGGTGGGGGTGATTAAGGTTTGAGTTTTGTCTCCCATTGTTAAGATCTATCAGCAAATTATCCTTCTGAAAAATTAATAATTGAAAATATTTTATATGGGCCACATCTTATTAGAATGCATGTCAAAGGATTATTCAAATTATTTAACTGTACTGGAATTTGGTTTCATTAAATATTGTTTGAAATAAGTGGGGCTTTGTTAAGATTGAGAGGTAATTTTTGTTTTAGGGAAATTTTGTTAAAATGAGATTTGCTTTCACTTGGGGTGAAAACATGAGATGGGGTGAGAAATGTTGTTTTATATTCTCAAAATAATTCAAATTGACATCAATGAATACCATGCTTTCCTGGTTTTGTGATAATACGCCAGCTCTTACTCTGTTAGTTTGTATTAATATATAGCATTTCCTTCACCACAGTGTACATCATCTAGATTTAAGAATTCCACACTTTAACGCTTCAGAAAGTTATTTGTTGGGGGAAGAGGGAGGATGGGGCTGGAATTGAGGAGAGGAAAAAAATATAGCCAGTTTTGAAAATACTAACCAGGGTTAGCGTTAAATTATTATTACCCTTGAGACAACAAAAGAAATGACGGCTGCTTTTGACATTGTTCTGATGAGACGAGACTCAAGCATTTCCTTAAAGGACCTTAAGAATTTTAGGCTTTTTAAATATGACAAATGTTTATTAAAGGACTTTGAAAGCTTACTTTGCTTTTTAAAAATTTCAGATTAATTAAAAAGAATAAATACCCTAGTATGTTACAAGTTTTAAAGGTACAGAAGCAGCTACATGAAAGCCTCCTTCCCTCCCCTGTCTCTGAGCACTCAGTTCCCTTCTGGGGAGGCAGGCAGTAGTACTGGCTTTGAAGATGGATTTCCAGAAATGTTCTACAGGATTGCTTTTGGAAAGGGGAAAGTTCAATCATACTTATTAAAATTTATCACTAACTTGCATGGGCAGACTAACTGCAATGAAAAATCAATTTGAGCCACAGGGCATATATTAATTGTAGATAGAAGAATTATAATAATAATAATAGTTGCATTATTATGAGATTATAAGAATGAAATGGATGTTTTTGGGGCCTCATTTGGCATTTAGCAAAATAGCAGGTCTATTTTTTATTTTTGTTTTTAATATGGCTTACCCACTCCTACAGACTGATGGAAGGATGCTTACGTAAGATTTCACTTGGAAGAAACTTGTTTAAAGGAACAATATTTTCTTTATGCTGAACTGCAGTGATGATTCTAAAAAGTTTTTTCATTATAGAAAATTTCAGACATATACAGTAGTAGAGAGAAACTCCTGTATCCTAAAATCCATTTTATTTCATCTGAAACAAACTCAGTATGCTTCTTTGGCAGATAAGGAGTTATATTATACATCCACTTGCATATTCCCATCCTTCCATAATCATGTCTAATAAAATGAGTCATAATTCTTTAACGTCTAATTCCCAGTTCACGTCCATATTTCCTTAATTATCTTAAACTGTCTTTTTATGGTTGATATTGCAGTAATAGCTTGTAAAATGCAATTTTGATGGCTATAATATTGTTAGGGCTAATAAGAAAACAAGTGAATCCTGACAAACGGAATTATGCTGATCGGAGAAGGAGTACAAAGCAACTACTAAGCCAAACAGGAATTCCAAAAATAGACTTTAAAAAAAAACTCATTTAAAGGATTCCTACACCAATTAGGCACATGAATGGAGCCTTTAACATATATAGACCTCTCTACCTAGGTTTCTATATACTTATATTCTCATGGGTAATATCATAGATGTTCATATTAGGGGTTTTTTTCCTGCCTTTAGATTGTGGGAATGAAAGAATAGATAAAGGGAAGAAGGGTTTGGATTAGGTTTCCTAAGAATGAAGGAACTATTCTGAATTGTCTGATAATTCATCTTGTTGCTGTTGCTCCTACTATAGTATGACCTATTTCCGCAGACTAACAATTGAGTCCTCTGATTACTCAGGGCAGCACAAAACATGAAGCTTGAGGGAAAAAAGAAAAATGGCAGATTTAGGGAGAGGGACGAATTGGGAAAGAGTAGAAATGCACTCATTCGCCTTCTGTTTTGACTGGCTGTTCCTTTAATGAGCACCTCCTCTTTGTGCAGTGTACAAGTCCCCGGAGTATGAGTCCCTTGGCTTTGAGCTTACTGTGGAGAGATTAGTTTCTATTGGCTATCCTCAGGAGCTGCTCAGCTTTGCTTACGATTCTACATTCCCTACCAGGTAATTTTTCAAAATTCTTTTGGATTAAGACCTCTCCCTCCATCCCGAAAGTTACTAATTCCAGGTGTATCCCTGACCAAAAAAGAAAAAAAAAATCAAAATGTTCTTTGGGGTTTTTTTTTTGGTTTTTGGTTTCCTTTTTTTTGGTGGTGGTGATTCTAAAATTACCATGGACTTTTCATGTACACCATATCTTTTGTGTTCTTGAATTGAGCTTAGTTTATTGTTAGTGAAGAAGATACATTTGTGGGAAAGAAAGGGTTTTTATTAAAACTGATGGGCAGTAATCACAGATGCTCCTACCTTTGGCTGTTGGAGATCAGTTACATGTTTTGCTGATACACTTACCTTGGTAATCAGGATCCTTCTTGGCAGTTTGCATTTTTGGATTTGATAGGAAAGATTTAAGATTAAGAAAGATGATGTTTATTTGAGATGCCATTGTATGTGTCCTATATACAACATCTAATAGAAATAAAAGCCAGCTCAGTTGTCCAAGGAAATTAAAAGGCTCTGTTTTAGAATGGAACCAGCTGTATTAAGAGGAATTGTAGTTTACACTGTGTTTGATTAAGCTCTTATTCCTTACAGAAAACAGTTGTGATTATTTTTCTGGACAGTAAATAATTTTTCGTTGCTCTGGGATTAGTTTTTAAGATTATATTCACTCACTTTAGCCTCTAGGGTTATACTGTTTGGGGATATACCTGAATTGCCATAAAGCTTGAATAAGATGAGGTTATTTCATGGTGATTGAGTAATACTATGTAAGATTATCGCCTGTATTACTTTGCATTATTGATAACATCTTCATTTCACATAGGGGACTTGTCTTTGACACACTATATGGAAATCTTTTGAAAGTTGATGCCTATGGAAATCTCTTGGTCTGTGCACATGGATTTAACTTCATAAGGGGGTGAGTACAGAGAACCTTTAGTCTCTTTCTAGTGTTCCCATAGTCACACAATATGTAGATGACATTGTCTCCCTAGATGTAATAAACTTGCCTATTCCCTCATTATTAAAGAGCAATTACTTTTTTATATAAGGCTACTTAACAGTTATTCATTAGGCAGTTAAGACCCACTCTGACTTGGAAATATAATTAGCAGTTACATTTTGTTTAAATTAAGTGCCTTCTAATTATATAGCATCCAACAAAGCTAATCTTGAAACTTGCTCAAAAAGAACTATAGTGGCTTTGACTTATTTGAAATTCTAAGATTTGTATTTTCTCCTTTTTAATACAGTTCTCAGGTAGCTGCTCAGAAGAGGTATGTACATAAAAGTGCTTTGAAAAATTTAAAACTGTAGCAGAGTAAATGGCTAAGATTTTTAAAAGTTAATACATTATTTCTTATATTCTAATGAATAGCTTCAGATCTTTGATCATGTGGTTAAAATTTTTTAAAACGGGGTTAAAAATGAATGCAAGGTGATAATATTTAAAACAAATGAGGATAAGCTTTATTTTCATAATCAGAATATTTCCACTATTCTCACTAATTTGGACTTTCCACCCTAGTAAACAGCAGATAAAATTTAGTGTGTACAATTTTTTGTGAAACATTCTAATTTTTTCCTTAAAAATCACAACACTGCACTTTGATAATTTCTATAATTGTGGCTTTATGATTATGTTTTCTCTACTATTATACTACCTAATTTACTACCAGCACTGCATTAAGGTCAGAGCGACTCTTAAAACCAAAATAAGTTATGTGTCAGTCTCTTGTATAACTTTTCCATGTATTATTTATTTTCAATGGCAAAGCAGTATAAACCACACAGTCTACATTTAAATTGTTAAAGAGACAGTGTCGTTTGGTAAACACGTTTTGTGATAAGAGGCACAGGCTAACTGAAACTGTACCAGTTCTTTAAAAATCTGAGGTCATAGCAATGCCCTACTTGGATCTGAAGTATCTGATATATGACTCTTCAGCTGTCATTACACAGGCTCAAAGATGCCCAAGTATACTTAGTGAGAACAGTGTGAAATAAACACCCCACCTTGACACATCTGGGCAGGCCATGGTTATATCTACCTTTCTTTCATTGTTCCTCTCATGCGGGGTTTGTTCAAGCTCCACAAATATCAGGAGGCAGGATTTAGAACGTGAAGTGATTGTAGATAGTACTAGCAACATAACTATTTTATATATGGATATTGTCACTTAAATTCAGAATCCCAATGATGATGAACCAAGGTTCAATTTATTAGTGTCTGACAAGGGGTTTTGTTTATGGAGGGAGGGGTAGTCAGAGAAGAAAAAGAAGAGAAGCAGTTCTATAAATTAGTACTATAATTAGGTTTACTAACTCAAGATCCACAGATCTCCTTTCTTCCCCCAAATAAACCAGTAAAGTTTCCAAATAGCTCGTTTGGAAATACATTTAATAGTATTTAAAAAATAAGTCATTTATGAGTTAATGCAGAATCATTCAAACAGCACTTAGCAGTGCACAATCCTTTTTTCTTAATGCCGTTATATTTATTTGTTTATTTTTTGCTGAGGAAGATTCACCTTGAGCTAACATCTCTGCCAATCTTCCTCTATTTTGTATGTGGGTCGCTGCCATAACATGGCCACTGACAAGTGGTGTAGGTCTGCACCTGGGAACTGAACCCAGACCACTGAAGCAGAGCACACTGAACTTAACCACTAGGCCACGGGGCCAGCCCCTATACAGTCTTTCGAGTCAAAAGGAAAAGCCCATGGAGAAGGAGAGACTAAGGAAGGAGGGAAAGAGAGAGAGTTATTGAAGTATAATGGTGCACAAGGCTGGAGGGAAGTGAGGCCTCTGTCCGGCATCATCTTGCATGCCTTGCCAATGAATTGGGACCTCTTTTTTGAACAATGGTAAAGTCTCTTCACGTTTTAGAGTAAGATAATATTGAGGTCAAATCTTTATTCTCTGGGTCACAGAAAGTTAGCAGTAGTCTGTACTATAACTGTTTTCCTCCCAACTCCAAATTTAGCATTCCTTCTTTGATGATACATTTCCTCCCCCTGAATTAATTCTTATTTTAAATATATACTATATGATTTGACACTTAAATTAAACAAAATGTAATTGCTAACTATATTTATAAGTCAGTTTGGGTTCTAATTGCCTAATAAATAGCTGTTAACCATCCTTATGTAAAGGAATTACTCGATTTTTTTCTTCGATGAAGATTAACCCTGAGCTAACATCTGGTGCCAATCCTCATCTTTTTCCTGAGGAAGATTGGCCCTGAGCTAGCATCCATGCCCATCTTCCTCTCATATGTGGGACACCTACCACAACATGGCTTGATAAGCGGTGCATAGGTCCACACCCGGGATCTGAACCGGGGAACCCCTGGTCGCCGAAGTGGAACCTGCAAACTTAACTGCTGCACCACTGGGCTGGCCTCAAGGAATAATAGGAAAGCACATTATATCTAAGGGGACAATGTCATCTTACTAAACCTGACTGAGAAAAGCATATCATTACTATCTCCTTCCACCTTAATTTTCATTTCAGAAAATCTTCGAAGGCTAGTAGATGAAATATTCTACAAAGTTATTCTTTATTAGGAACTCTTATTTCAGAAGAGTGACCAAGATAAGGGAGTTAATGTGGTTTTATATTTCGGACTAGTTTATGCCATTTGTAGTTAACAAACCCAAGCAGGAATTTACCCAAGTTGCTCTGAGGATGAACTTTAAGTTTGATGTCCTTTATTTTGATTAATCTCCATGTATTCACCCTGAAAATTGTACGTTTTCATACTTTAGTCTTCCTCCTTTTTGATTTCTCTGGAATATTTTTGCTAATAGTATCCCCTTCGTCCTCTTGCAGTGCTTCATTTCACTCTCCAAGATTCTCATGTATCTCTAACAACTTCCGTCCGTTTCACTGTTTTGTTTTGTTTTTTTAAACCTTAAATGTTCTCCATGGTTCTATTCTCAGTCTTCTCTTCCTTCTCTGCACTCTAAGTGGCCTCATCTACTCCAGTAGTCTTCGTGATTTCCTCTGTTACTTGTGCATAGATGATGCCAGTTATCTCTGAAGACTGAATCTCTGTTTTAAGTTCTTGACTTTTGTTTCTAATTGCCTGTAAAAATCTTAACTTTGAGCTTAGTGTATCCAGAATAAACCTCCTCTTACATCTACTTCTTATCCAGTTTTCTTATTTCCATTAATGGTACCAGTACCCTCTCAGAGACACCTTAGTGTGAGCATCATCATCTTTGATTATTATGTCTTTTTTCATCTGCCACATCCAATCAGTTGCCTGGTCTTGTTCATTTTACCTTGGCAGTCTCTCTTGAATACATTCTTCCCTTTAATTTCCTTTGCCACCACTCTAGGACAGGCCCCTACTGCAATAACCACTTAATTGATTTTGTAGTCCTTTGTCTCTGTGTCAGTTAGCTTTTGATGCGTAATAAATTACTTCAAAAGTTAGTGGCTTAAAACAATGACCATTTGAGGTCAAGTTGCTTAGCTTATCTAGAATGGCCTTGCTCACATATCTGGCAGTTGGCAGCCTGTTGGCTGGGGCTCCTCCCTTCTGCATGTAGCCTTTTATTCTGCAGCAGGTTATCTCACTCTCATTCACATACATAGTAGTCTCAGACTTCCAAGTGCAGCAAGAGTAGGCAAGCCCCAATACACAAGTGTTTTCTAAGTTTCTGCTTGGATCCCATTTGCACCTGATCAAGCCTCTACTCAAGGATGGAGAAAAAGATTGAGCTTCCTAATCAGGGGAACTGCAAAATCACATTACAAAGGGATAGGAAGAATTTGTAACACATCACATTTCTTTCTCTCTTTTATCTAAAACGGCTACTAATATTTTGACAGTTCAGCTCTGATGGTTTTATCCCTCTGCTTAAAAACTCTCACTGGCACTCTTTTGCCCCTGAATGAAGTAGAAGAACAGAAGCGATCTGCCTCACTTCATCTTTCTAGCTTTATTTTTCTCTGTTCCCCTATCTCTCCTCACATTGGATTAGTTTCTGAATTGGTCGACGTGGCCTTTAAGGACCAGCCCATATGCCACCACTCTCATGAATCCTTCCTAGATTTTCCTCCCCTCACTTCCACATGCGCTTCTCTCTGCCCTGTAAGTTGAAGTGGTCTCTCCTTGCTCAGTTTTCTCATAGCTCTTTGCACCTTTCTGGTGGTAGTTGTGATTATTTGCCCTTGTTATAATTGTCTGTATGTGACTCACCTCCCTTACCAAACAGAACTTTTTAAGGGCTGGAACCCAAACTGTTAATTTTCATAGCTACTCATGTGTAATATTTGGAACACTGCCTTTCATGTAGCCATCAGAATATTTTAATGAATTTTTGAATGATGAATATTTCTCACAAAGTTATTATAATGTAAATTTTTGAATGTCAGTTCATTTTAAAATTTTTCTTTCAGACCAGAAACTAGAGAGCAGTACCCAAATAAATTTATCCAACGAGATGACACTGAAAGATTTTACATTCTGAACACACTGTTCAATCTACCAGGTAGACTCATTCTATGCTTGCATATACTGATGCTTTCCCTTCTTTCCATGATCATTTGTCTTTGCTCAAGGGAGATAATGAAATAAGTTTGAATTATCTCACTTATAGCTTATGAATATCTATTCTTCATTTTTCAGAGACCTACCTGTTGGCCTGCCTAGTAGATTTTTTTACTAATTGTCCCAGATACACCAGGTATGTATATACTATAATTTTCTTTTTCCAATTGATTTTTTTAAATTAATGTGCAGGGTTTTAGAGAACTGGCCATTGTAGGTCTTTTCTGCTTTTCTGAAGTGAATTTAGTGCTAGTGAGAGATGCAACATTGCCAGCCTGAGAGATGGGACAGCACCAGCAGCTCCATGCAGGCTCTCACCTCCCACACGGCCCCTCTCCTTGCCAGTGTGCTGCAGCCATGTTTGGAAGGGACCACTTCTGATTGGCTTCTCCTGGGAATGAAGACGGCCAGCAGAGGTGCTAATTGTGACAACTGAGTGGGAGGTTTGTGTGATGATTATCTGTCCAAGCAGAATTACACTAAAACCCCCCAACTCATTTCACAGCAGCTACCCAGGAGCCATTCAGGGATGGTAATTTAGTTTTATTCCCAGGCCCAGCAAGATTTGACTTGAAGAATAAAATAAGTACTGTTTATCTCCCTGAAGTAAAATTTTGCTTAAGTCTTCAACAAGTTATCCTCTCCTTTTTAGGGGGAATTGTATGCTGAAAGTTTAGCCATATGTGCCAGTTTGCTAACTTCTCATCCTCAGTAGGCGTTATCCACTTCAAGGCACTAAATTTGGTGGAGCATTAAGTCACTAAGCTAAATAGAAAATAGGCAATACCTTTGTACCTACAGACAACATTAGAAAAGTCAGGGTGGAGAGAACCTAAATTACCTATTTTAAGTTTTAAATGTTTCTTTGATGGGAACCTGTTTCTTAAAAGTGATGAATAAAAGAACCTGATATGTTTGGAACTGGCCTTTTAGCTTCCATTCAGTATATTCTTCTCTCACTTTGTATTTATTCACAATTATTGTATTCCATTGAACACTGTAGTCATTTCTGGTGGTCAAAATGGATTTTCATTAGGGAATAACTATTTTCCTAATTAGCCACAGCCTTTATCCATGTGATAATGGAAACTTTGGGTCCCCTGGGCAATGTTTGATATTCATTTTATTTACCCTCTTTTGGATTCCCTGTCATGTTCTTTCCATCTTTCTGTAGCTGTGAAACAGGATTTAAAGATGGGGACCTCTTCATGTCTTACCGGAGTATGTTTCAGGATGTAAGAGATGCTGTTGACTGGGTTCATTACAAGGTACCTAGGAGCTGCTTCTTCATCTGCTCATTCTCTGGCATGCGTTTTATGCTCTGTCATTAACCTTCCAAGTGCAAATAGAGCAGATTTTTTTCCTCTGTTTAAAGAAAAAGGAGTTGCCCCCTCTAGTGATAGCTCTCTAGAATACTTTCGTTCTTGTCCTTGGCTGTTGTGCTTTCAGAGGTAATGCTGATCTTTCCTCAAGGGTGGTGCTTGACTTGTAGCTCTTATTTCTGTTTGCATTTCCCAAACTTACTTAGAAGAGATTTAGTGTTAAGATTATGCTTACCATATGTTTTGAGGATGATTATGGTCCATTTGCTTTTTCCAAAGGCCTCCACTTGATTAATAACAATTAATATTATATTTACTATAGATTGTACTCAATAAAATATGAATGCCTTTTGATTTCTAATTTAAAACAAAAATAGTTTTATATTTTGAATACATTTTGAAGGCAGAGTTGCAACAAATCATACATGTTGCTTTATTCTGACCTTCTCTAGTTTATCCACTTTTCCATTTTGGCAAATACTTAAGAAATGCATTTGAGTTGATAGTAGACATAATTTTTCTTATAAACTGTTAAAAACTGATTTTTTTTCTTTTCTTATTTCCTGTTTTTCTTCCCCTAGGGCTCTCTTAAGGAAAAGACACTCGAAAATCTTGAGAAGTTTGTAGTCAAAGATGTAAGTAATAAAGGGGAAAATAGCCCTGCATGATAGCTTATTTTACCTATCAGGGAAATGAATAACAAGCCTATTTATAATGAAGTGCACAAGAGAAGATATTTCTTTGTCTTAGCATAATATGTGCCAAGTATAATCACCAAGAGTTTCAGCCAGAGCGTAAGTTTTAGTACGGTTTTTCCTGTTTGTTAACAGGCAAGAAGACCTAGTATTTCATTTCTCTTTTTAGCTCTAGTTGTAATAATAGCAGCTAGAGTGGATACTGTGTGCACAAATCACTGTGCTAATTACATGCATTATCCCATTTAATCTCCTGTGTAACTTGAGTTAGGTATTGTTGCCTCTGCTTTATAGATGAGGAAACTGAGGAATAGAGAGATTAAATGACTTGCCTAGGTTCATGCGCTTAGTAAATAGTAAAGCCAAGAGCCATATCTAAATGTAACCCAAATCATGATCACAGCGCTAGGTCATCTAAAAAATGAACATATATGTGACTGTTATTTAAACTGTCTTTAACCTGTCAACAGGGAATAATGAGGAAAGCTTTAAAATACCATAAAAGATATTAGTGGAAAACCTAATAAAATTTTTAAAAGTCTGTAGTTTAGTTAATAGAATTGTGCCAATGTTAATTTCTTTATTTTTATAATTTTACTGTGGTTATGTACGATTAATATGTTAATATTAAGGGAAGCTGGATGACGAACATATGGGAACCCTCTGTACTATTTTCAGAACTTTTCTGTAAGTCTGAAATTATTTCAAAATAAAAAGTAAACACACACACACACAGAACCCTAAGATGAGATACTTGTTCCTTTTCTTACAGAGTAAAAGTAGCAGAATGCAATATTTTCTCAAAGTTCTTTGGTAAAGATTTCATATTTTTTTCAGTCTCTCCTGTTTCCCCTCCATGCCCACCCCCATCCTTGTTTCAGGAAGGAGCACTGAGGGGTTCAGGAGTGGTCCAGGAGAATTTGAGTGAAGGAATCAATTTACTGTGAGAGAAGGGAAAGCTTTTTTTTTTCTGGTTGCATCAGGAATTAGAATTTCCTTATGTGTCTGCAGGTGGGTCTGGGCATTTCTAGGTTTCATCCTGCACAGGTCATTTCATTCTACAAGGTGTTTTATAAAACAAAAATATGCACAATGAGGCCATATCTAATACTCTCCATATAGAGTGTTTTGTGGGTGATGTTTAAAAGAAGCCTCTCCTGATGTCTAACATACCTAATTCACATGCTTTAAGAGATTACAAGGTAATTTAAACTCTTTCCTGAGGCAGACATAGTGAGGAAGGTAGAGATTTTTTTAATAAGCATATAGTCATTTATATATATATATATATAAATAGGAATCTGTATTTTAAATATACCATGTATACTACATATGTTAATTATGTAATTCATGCATAGTGATAGTGCCATCTTTTAAATGCAAAATTCTGAAACAAACCAACCCACCCTTAAAAGACATCCCCTATTCCTATTTCAGTGGACAAAAGTCCAGCATATGACTACTCCACATTGTAAACGAAAATATATTTGTGTTTTAGTGTTTTGCTCATAATCATATTACATTTCAGGGAAAACTGCCTTTGCTTCTGAGCCGGATGAAAGAAGTAGGGAAAGTGTTTCTTGCCACCAACAGCGACTATAAATATACAGATGTAAGTGTTTAATATTCATATTTTTTTGTTTATACGGAGGAATTATTTTGGCCTAAATAACTATGAAGATAATGAGGAGGAGAGTAGCTTATTAAATAAGGGTAGTTTTTGGTGATTTCCTTTTGAAAGAAGAGTGAAAAAAGCAAAAATATATGAGATAAGGGCTACAGCAGAGTGGTTCTCAAGTTTTTCTAAATATTTCTTTTGACTATTTTCCCTGATTGCAATTGGCTACTTCAAAGTTTTAATTTTGTGGTTAAAACATTTGTGCTTATTAAATTGGCTTCTGTGTCTCTTCGGTGCATCATTTATATAAACTTGAGCAGCCACATCGTGTCTTGCACGTGTACATGCCCTCACTGCTGTTGGGCACGAGATAGCAATAGATGGTACAAAGATTCTTTGACTCTTAGCCATCAGAATTTACTACCTCTTGACTTAAACTTTTTTTGTCATGATGAAAGCATGTAGAAAAGCTAATTTTAACTCCTTAACCTCATTTTCCTTTTGAAGCTCATCTTCCTCTTGCTGAGACAGTTACGAGTTTCTCAGGACTCCTCAATCTTCTTTATGTAAAATGTTGATTTAGAAATCTGGTGATTTGGAGTAATCAGTCTTACAAAGCCAGTGGTGCATTCGCTTGGTCGGTCTAGGGACAGTAGTAAGAAGGCCAAGCTATGTTAATTCCATGTAAGTCATTAGTTTTCTCTATGCCCTTACCTCTGATGCCCCTTACCTCCAAATATGTGTTCCAGTTCACTAGGAGAACTGGATAGGGGGACACGGATGAATCTGTACACAGTTATCTCCTAGAAGAAGCTTACATCCTGCTGAGAATGTCAGAAGTTTTTGTTTGTTTGTTATAATGAAACATTAATTTCTGGCTTCCACTGTCATGGTTTTATAAATTTTAGAGGAAACAAGAAAGTGATGAATCCTATATTGAAAAAGATATGTCTTATAAAAATCTTGTGCGTGATTTTTTTTTTTAGGTGTTATGTATCTTTTGCAGAAGTAGTATATGGATCTTATTATGTTGGATCTTTTTTTTCCAGAAAATTATGACTTACCTGTTTGATTTTCCACATGGCCCCAAGGTACTATATGAAACTTAATAGACCATTACTTTAGTAATAATGAATGCATTTACTCTTCCTGGAATATGGAGGGTAAGGACTTGGTCAGGACCCATCCAGAAATCTTCATTAACATTAGAAATAATACAAGAGCTAGTATAATTTAATGTCACTAGCAGCTTGAAAACTTAGTAGACAGAAATGAGAGATTCATGTGGTATTTAGTAGGATGGGATCAGAATATTTTATGCCCAAGAAATTCTATGCAGAATTGTTAAGTTTGTGTGATAATGAAAGGAATTTTCAGGTTGAGGAACATATCTGATTAAAAGAAACAGAGAATATGTATACGTCTTTGACACCTTCTAGATTCTGCTGTTAGTTATTGCTGAGTTTTGTGCCATGAGAACAGTTAACCTTGATATTTAGTAGAGAAGTCTTCATTCCTGCAGTATGGCTACACTTAGATTTAAGGAATACTCATTGCAACATAGTGACATACTTGTGGAATTTTAGTCCTAGGCTTCTTTGAATAGATGTCAGTAAATCCCTGTTTTGAGATCACCCAAAAGCACAGTATGCAGTGCTCTTCAGCTTGACCTTAAAAGGTGAATGCCATGGTTCCATTTCAGGATGGAGATACTGTTAGTGGGCATAACTTCTGCATTAGTGCTGTGATTAGCCTGCATGTGAGTCAAAGGCCAGTGTGTACCTAGAGCCATCATTCGGAGAATATAACTAGTAAAATTTCCTACTAATGGTTCCATGTTACTTTGTATACTTCACTCCTGATGCTGATCTGCCTCTTTCTTAATCTGTCTCTTCAGTATTGATTTGCATCTCTCCTTCGCCCCTTTGAGCCTCTTTTAGCCCATTTCAGAGTGTGAGCACACTTTCTTTCATATGTTAAATTGCTGTGAAATAAGTTAATAAGTAGTAGATGAAGTGATTTAAAATGTAGATTATTAGTCATTATTTACACTTTTCCCTTCCCTTCTAAAAGCATGTAGCTTTATAATAAGACACAATATGTTTTTAATAAACTGGTAGGATCTTCTGGTTATGCCTCATATTTCTAAATACCTTGAGGAGATTAAATAAATAGTGCCTTAAAATTAGGAGTGATGTTTTGGCTTTTGCTGATTCTCCTTCATCAGCCTGGGAGCTCCCATCGACCATGGCAGTCCTACTTTGACCTGATCTTGGTGGATGCACGGAAACCACTCTTTTTTGGAGAAGGCACTGTACTGCGTCAGGTGGATACTGTAAGTCGAGAGGATGATCTGTCTGCTGGCACATTGTCCTTCATGTTTCCCCTTTCCCCACTTCTACTTTCCCTAAGGACACAGGTATTTTTTTTAACGTATTACCATATATCTCTTGAAATTAAGGGTTTTGGTCTTAATTGAGATAGTCGAATAATTCAGAAGAATATAACTCAAGTGTCGCTCTTTTCTCTACCTAGCCAAGTAGCATTTTGGGTGGAGATTGTGATAGAATGATAAAGTATTACAAAGTTTGTATTCTCTTCTCACAGAAAACTGGCAAGCTGAAAATTGGTACCTACACAGGCCCCTTACAGCATGGCATAGTCTACTCAGGAGGTGAGTCACAGACTTCTCCACTTAGTCTAAATCTTTGCTCAGACCTCATTTTGAAAGCCTTGGTGTCCTTCTGGCATACTGCCACATATATGCTTTAGTATTCTAAAGATATCATCTACTGAAGGTAAATACTTCAGTCACCTACTAATGCAATAGGAGTCATGGCAAATGGGTTTGAGAAGTTGTTAGTATGTCCTAATGAATCTTTGATTTTCACTAAAAGGATTGGTTTTCCCCATCCTTCTTTTACCTATTTGAGGCTATTTCTCAGTGTCCTGGAATCATTTGTGGTGGTTCTCAAGAGATTTTCAAGGAGCCCCTATGGACACAGACACATATTTTGTTGGAGTGAGAAACAGTTGAATAAAGCCAACTTAATGGCAGATCTGTAATGAAAAATGGTGGTGGTACTTTTGAGGATTATATTCACTAAAGCTGAGATGTAGTTTTGTTGCTCTTGGATTTGGTGATCAAGAGCTCTGATCAGGACAGTGAAGCTGAAGGCCTTGGCTTAGAGGCAATAAAAAGAATGATGAAAAAAAGACAATGGTGGGTCTCTGTCTTTAAGAAAGGTGAGCCCTTTTTCTAGTCTGTTCCTCACATAATTTTAAGAATAAAATTAATGAGCACAGTATTTAATGGTTATGGTACTTGGAGCACTGGTTTTGATTATGGAGACATTTTTGTTTTCTCGTTGTTCATTCCACTGTTTCAGGTTCATCTGATACAATCTGTGATCTGTTGGGAGCCAAGGGCAAGGACATTCTGTATATTGGAGATCACATTTTTGGGGACATTCTAAAATCAAAGAAACGACAAGGGTGGCGAACTTTCTTGGTTATTCCTGAACTTGCACAGGAGCTGCATGTCTGGACTGATAAGAGTTGTAAGCAGCCATTACTCTTATTTTATAAATCTTTGACATAGTCAGTTTGTATCTAAATGGCCAGTTGTGAATTAATTCTCTTTGAAGAACCATCACTTTGTATGCAGGGGGTCAGAGGTGGTCAAAACCATGAGACCTGATATTTGGATACCTCCTTACCATCTAGCTGGAACTCCAGAATTTGAAGAAATATGGAGGTTATCTTGTTCAGCCTTATTCTTGAATCCCATCAAGGTTAAGTATAGAAGGTTACTGTCCCGAGTTATATTACAGTAGCAACTAAACTATGAATGCCACTTTCCTCTGTAGCCCCATATTTGTCCAACCACGCCTACGAGTTCCAGTCTCTGTGCTACCAGCCCCCTGTCTATGATTCTGGGCCATTGATGGCTCTGAGTGTTAATCGCCTCCTGGTAGTTTTTATTTGCTCTTCTGAGAAGTAGAGAATGAGGCCAAATTGCATTCTCTGAACTGAGCTGGACTGAATTGAGCTGTGGATCTAGTTGTGCAAAGATATGTGACACACAAGTTCTCCAACCCATCCTTTCCTAGCTTGTATCACCTGCAATGTGGTGAAAGGTACTGCCTCCGGAAGCTCGGCCTGCCTCAGGTGGTTACCCTGGCTCCACCACTTAGTGTCTTCATGTCCTTAGGCAAGTGCTAAGACATCCTGGGCCGTAGTTTCCTCAAATGTAAAAATGAAGATAATAATACCTACTTCATAAAGCTGATGAGACTTAAGTAATATGTGTATAAAGAAAATAGAAGAAATAACCCTTCTCAACCAAGGCTTCTCATCTGAACCACAGAACACAGAACATGATTTGAATGACTCTTAGTTCTCCCAAAGATGGTAGATAAGAAAATTTGTTACATACAATGGATGCATTAGGGCTTAATTCTCTTTGGGGAACCCAGGTTGAGAAAGACTGGAACACATGGAAAGCATGCAACAGATGCTGGCTGTTGCTATTGTTTGTACTTGTCAGTGGGATTTTCAGATAAGCTTTCATCCACTTATTCAACTTTCCATGTATGAAATTTTAGAAATCTAGGTGATTTGGCTCTACTTCTTAGACTTGTGACTCTGGACAGGTCACCTAATTCTCATTCTTTCATCTGAAAATCGAATTTTTAACACTTGCTTTGCTGATACACCTAAGATGGGGTTTGAATTGGCACTTTGTAAGCCTAGAATCAGCATCCATTTGGAAGGGAGCATTGTAATCAGTGGTGTTTAGTAGGGGAAAGGCAGTTAAGAGGAGATTGCGTTCATCTGCCGCCAGACTCGAAGCAGGTATCGGTGGGTTTTCCTGAAGAGGGAACAGGAAGTCATTTTATACACTCACCTTAGCTTTACTTCTCAGTCATATCTGCAACCTTTTACTTTAGTTTCAGGAGCCATTAAAAATTGGATGCTTTTTATTTGATTTATTTAAAATATTTTCCTTTTCCTTCCAAACCTTAACTAGCCCTTTTCGAAGAACTTCAGAGCTTGGATGTTTTCTTGGCTGAACTCTACAAGTAAGTTTCCTGATTCTAGAAATTTCTTTCCTAAAAACTATCTACCTCTTCAGGAATCAACCTAGGGGTAAGAGATGTCCTTCATTTGATTTTTCTTTTGTCTCCAGGCACCTTGACAGCAGCAGCAATGAGCGCCCAGACATTAGCTCCATCCAGAGACGTATTAAGGTATCCAAATGGGATTTGGGAGAAAACTTGGAAAATAAATTAAGTTTAAGTGATTTTCGTATTTCTGATTTTATATGGGGACTGGCACGTAGCCACTGCTCAATAAATATTTTGTGAATGAACTGAGACTCAATCTTGTTCTTTGTTTTAGAAAGTAACTCATGACATGGACATGTGCTATGGGATGATGGGAAGCCTGTTTCGCAGTGGCTCCCGGCAGACCCTCTTTGCCAGTCAGGTGATGCGTTATGCTGATCTCTATGCAGCATCTTTCATCAATCTGCTGTATTACCCATTCAGCTACCTCTTCAGAGCTGCCCACGTCTTGGTGAGTTAATATAGCCTTAAGCTACCATTTATAATTAAGATACACCCTTTTTTTTTTTTTTTTTTGAGGAAGATTAGCCCTGAGCTAACTACTGCCAATCCTCCTCTTTTTGCTGAGGAAGACTGGTCCTGAGCTAACATCCATGCCCATCTTCCTCTGCTTTATATGTGGGATGCCTACCACAGCATGGCTTTTGCCAAGTGGTGCTATGTCCGCACCTGGGACCTGCACTGGCAAACCCTGGGCCGCCGAGAAGCGGAACGTGCGAACTTAACCGCTGTGCCACTGGGCTGGCCCCTAAGATGCACTCTTAAGGCTGAGATCTGCAGCCAGCTTTGTGGGATGGCACAGGAGAGTTTAGATCATTTCTTTCTAATGTGCAAAACATGGTTGCACGAAAAGGGGTCTTTGAGAAAGTATGATCAAGATAGAATGTCACAGAGTATAACTTGACTCTCTGAAGTCTACTCTATCGATAATGTTATTTGAGTGGCAGACTTTCCTCTTTGTTAGTACTAATGGAGACAAATGTGGGTTTTATATTTCTGTGTTCTGATACTAATCTATGTTTAGGGCTGATTTTTGCTGTGAAATAGAAAAAAGAATCTCTTCTCTCCCATCTTACCAGTTTCAGGCTATAGTAAACCATCTGGGCGGAGTTTTGAAGATTGGGAAGAGAGAAGATAGGCAGCTGTAGGTAGTTCCAGGAAGATACTTCAGTATCTAAATTGGCTTGGCCTTGGTCCGTTACAGACATCCCTCTGCAAGGCCACCTAACAGAGGGAGAGGGGTTAGGATTTGAGAAACAGCTGTTTTGCTCCGTCTGCTTTCTGAACTTCTGATTTTGTTCTAGATGCCTCATGAATCAACGGTGGAGCACATACACGTAGATATCAATGAGATGGAGTCCCCCCTTGCCACCCGGAACCGCACATCAGTGGATTTCAAAGACACCGACTACAAGCGGCACCAGTTGACACGGTCAATTAGTGAGATTAAACCTCCCAACCTCTTCCCACTGGCCCCCCAGGAAATTACACACTGCCATGATGAAGATGATGATGAGGAGGAGGAGGAGGAAGAGGAGGAAGAAGAATAAGGAGGAAAACCAAAACTCTGAGCACCCATTAAACAAGTTCACGGGACTCTCAGGAGCAAAGGATGTTCTTCTGTGGGTTCTCGTTGGGGGGGAGCTCCATCAAAGGTATATCTGGAAAGGTTCTGAAGACTTTAAATATTCTAATCATAGGGACATACTTGTATTAGTTTTGTGTGTCTGCACTCTTTGCAGATGGTTCAAAATAGTAATGGAGTCTGTATTGGAAGTGAGGGTAAACCCAGGCTGAACTGCATGCAGATGGCTCCATCGTGGCTTGTGACACTGTTTCCTTGTCTTATTTCATCATCATTATGTTGTAGTGTATCTGGATACACTAAGGGTGGTGAAGGGTCTCAGAGTAAAGCAAGGACGACGATGGGAAGAGGTCATCCAAAAACACTGTTATGTCACAAATTGTGCTCTTACTCCAAAATTCATCTTTTTCAGTGCATTACACAGTATTGTATATCCGTGGCGAAATATATTGTTTTCATTATTAAATGTAGTCTTCTGTTAAGGTCCAGGTTCCTTTTACAAGCCTTTAAGTGTCCTCAGTAATTCTGGTAAGGCTGCTGTCTGTCAGTGGCTTTGCAGAAGTGTTCTCTACTTGCTGTAGGGCTGGTCTAAAATGGACTGCAACAATTTCATTTTGAGGTAAAAGTCTTCATCCTTTTCTACAGTTTTTTGATTAATAGCGAAAATGTTTATGTTATCCAAACACATAATCTTTTTTTCATCTGGGATAAATCCAAAGGCAGAATTTAGCTGAAAGAGGACAAAGGAGCAAGCCCCCCCCCCCAAAAAAGAAAAAGGAGAACCTTCTTCTATTACAGCATAATGAGTAAAATTCATTAGTAGGGACTATGTTGTGTTGCTCATGCCAACCCATTCCAGCCTTCTCTATCCTGTAGGGTTGACTGCTGTATTTCAGAGTGAGCGTTAGAGGGTAGGAAGAGGGCTCTGTAAGCCAGAACCTTACTATGAAGCAGAGGGCACAATCCATGTGAATAAATTCACTTCAGAATCCCAAGTGAAACCACTTCTTGTCGTTTTGAGCAAGAATGGATCATTACTGTATACTTTAGGGTATTACCAGTACAGTGAAAGTTGTTAAAACATTTTTAACAGTGGTGTACACTCTTACTTTAAACTTCATAGATTTCTTCATTCTTATTGTTATTGGTCAACACAGGAGGGTAGATTAGCTGCTCTAGAATTCAATAAAGTATAATATTTATAATACTGATTTTGACCCCTTCCTGTAGCACAACTGTAATAACTATTGGTCTTCAAGTGGGTTTGGGTTTGACTTAGTGACATCGATTTGATACTCTCTTAAAGGAAATATAGTCCAGCATGATTAATTAATGGTTAAATTTATAGCACTTAAATAGGCCTCAATTTTTTCATGGAAAGTTTTGGTACAGGACTGTGTGGTGAGGCTTTTTTAAAAAAATCACTTTATAGGAAGGAAAGACAGAAACTTAGCCAAGGCCATGTTACCTCATCACTTTCAATATATAGGGCTTGACATTTAGTCAAGAAACATACTTTGTAACTGGATCTGTCTTTTAGGAATATATGCTACTTTAAAAGTATCAGGTTAGAAACGCTATTGTTAATAGCAGTTAGATGCTGTCCCTGCTTTAAATTTTAGAGAATGTGTTTAAGAATAACTAATAGCTGGGGTGACCACACTCAAGATGGAGATGGTGCCCAGTTTGACGTGGTCTTAAGTTTTCTCAAAGTGAGATGATATCTAAGTGACTTATTACAGCTACAGAGCTAACTGACAATAGTATATTTACATATTTTCCCTTTTAGAGCAAGGACCAACATGATCACTTTGCTTTAATTTACTACGAGTTTTGTATTGTTACCTACATAAGATCTTATCTGTGTAAGAGTTTCTTTTTAGCCAGATGTCTCTCTGGCAGTGGGTCCACAGATTGAGAAGTGGAAAGCACACATTTGGAATAAGTAACAATTCCACTGCTGGTCACAGCTTTCTTCAGAACCACCAAAATGTTTTAAAGAGGTAGGGTTCCATGAGAGTCTAAGACCCAGAGCAGAGCAGAGCTTCTCTGTATGCTATTCCTGTTAGAAGAACATGCTGGGGAGTAAGTGCTCCATGGGCAGGCACTCGGCGCAGCTGCAGTTGGGCTTGTTGAAAGATGAATGTGAGTTTCTCTCTGTTGCCAATAGTTAAGCAAGCTGAACTTAAAATGTATTTTAATGTATCCTTTTTTTTTTTTAAACCTGAGGCGTTTTAGACTGAGAAGACTCCCAACTCTTTTCAGAATTTCTTTCCTGGGTACTTGGAAAACACCACTTATTTTCAGACTCTGTAAAGCACCAGGCACCTCTTGTTGGGTGCTAGACTGAATTCCAGTCTGAGGGCATGTGTGGGCTAACAGGGACCCTGCCACACCCAGCATGTGATCAGAGGCACAGCAGTTCCTTCTGCAAGAGGACTTGCCCATACATTCGTCTATAGAGAGAGTTAGTTAAAGCTCAGATGGTGTATTTCAGAAAAGTTGCTTAAAGCCGAGAGAGTTTAGTGTGCTATTTAGACCTTAGGTTTTCTCCTACCGTAAGCATAGCTCTGCTGAGACCTAAAATAAGAAAGCAGGCCCTTCAAGCTGCCCCTTCTAAATAGAATAACTTAGAGCTACAAATCCTTCAGTCATGTATTGTTTTTGAGCAACCACTTTAAAGCCACTTGCAGTTACATGTCAGATTTAAAAGTACTTTGTCCATGTTTAGATATTTCTAAAGCAGATTTATTTAAGAAATATTTTGTCAACAACTTTAAAGCCCTGCAGTTTTTCCAAGGCTTCCAGAGCATTTAAAAATACTCTGCTTATTCACCACAAATAGCCTGAGACAAACAACTGCATATTTAAGTCTGCATTAAGGGTAGGAGCCTTGTCCACATTCCATGTTATGGAAACTATTTAACCTTTCTTTGATGGTGGGAAAAATGGTAACTATGATCTAGCTATTGCCGTGCAGTTATGGGCCCAGTTGCTCACTTGGTTTAGTAGTTCACATATCAGTCCTTAGGTTTCTCATGACATTCTTTCTTGGTGACTAGAGCATCAAGCTGTTCTTAAAGTTTTTCCCCAAATGGAACAGTTTCAAATAATACACAACTTTGGGAGGCCCTGAGAATGAGATCTCTACCATGGAGCTACCTGAGCAGCCTGGAAGACAGAAGAAAAATGGGGCACTAAAGAACAGGAGGACATGCACGTGCACAGCAGCCAGGAAGGAAGCAGGGCCAGGGGACTCGAGGAACCCACACTGTCCCATCCTACACTTCCACTCACAGTGAAGCAGCATCTCACACTCTTCTCACTGCTGAGTATGCAGAAATAACAGAAAGCAAGGCATCTAGAAAGAGAATGCATTTGCTTACAGAAAGAACAAGGCAGCTTTTCTCTTTAACTTGGCAATCTCAACCATTTTTCCCTGTCCTCAGACTCAGTGTCTTCATCCCAAGGCCACAACAGTCTGACTTTTTCCAACAAAGGGATGTAATTTCAAAAATGAAATATATACAGTAGTTTAAGTCCCTCTGAAGAACTTTAACACAAAAAAGTACTCCCAGTTGAACATAGAGCATTTCATCTCAAGCTTGCTAACTGTTATTGCAAGTCTAAGTAATCTGTATTTTCCAATTTAAAACAAAATGACCAGTTTTTAGTCTGGTCCTTTTATGTTTCCTCCCACAATGTAAGATACCTTTGCTCTATTTTATTACCAGAAAAAAGGTGGATTAGACAGATTGCTTCATGAATCAAATTAGGTACAAATTTGTCTCCCATGCTCTGCCCTCCCATTGAGCTCTTCCTAAAGCGATGTCTGCCCAGGGCTTCAGAGGAGGCCTTAAGAGTCTGGGCCAAGATAAACTTCACCACACACACTGGAGCCCGAGCAGCTGGGTGCACGTTCTTCCCATGAAGGACGGCAGCAGTCCTTCAAGGTCTCACAAGTTCCTGAGATACTTGAAAACAGGATTTGCCAAGCAAACCTTCCCAACACTGAAAAATGGTTATTAAATGTCCAGTCTTTTTTGAGAGACGGTTCTCACCAGAGGTAATCTTTGACTGTGGGTGTGGGTATTTTGAAGCAAGTAACTTCATTTTTGGACCCACTGCCCTCAAGTCAATGATGTAGCGGAATTGTGGTAGGGAGGCTGCTCAGTCTAAAAATCCCTGTCATGTGTTGGCCTGTTCGAGCGCTTCCCAATCACTAATTCCTTTGGAGGGAAAGCACTTTGACAAAAAATTCTGGCAGCTGATTCCTCAATCATCCACCAGGGGAGATGGCATTGCCACCAGAATGTCACAGACAAAGGGCCCTATAGCCATTCCTTTGTTCTGCAACTTTCTGAAAGAGCACAGATGTGAGGATCTTGGAGGGAAAATGATGAAACAATCATACAAAGAAGGCGAAAGAGTTTATTAGCCATCTAACATAATTCAACTTTCTGGCTTTAATAAGGAATCAGCTCTTTATTAAATTGAATTACCTTCAAAATGCATAAAATAAGTTTTCAGAAATCAACTCTAGGTCATTCAGTTTGCACCAGTCACTTTCTCTACAAGACCCTCTGATCACACTCTGTCCTTGGAAGTGCTGCGTTGAGAAGAGGTGCTGGGGAGCACAATTTGTGATAGGAAATAGAAACCCCAGAGCTTTTTCCATAATAGAGCTTAGAAATGAGCCAACACTTGGGCACCCCATGGATGCAGAGGGCAAGTTAAAATTGCCTCTATTTTCCTTGGAGAATTTCCCAATTTGAGCTCAGGACTCATCTAGACAAACTGAGTAAGTAGGAAAAACTAAGCAAAGCAGGCAGCTGGGAGAGGATGTGCTGGAGGAGGAATTCCTTCCCCAGTTCTGCTGTTGCTCTCTGTTCTGCTTCTCAGGAAAGGTAGCAGGCTCCCGAGAAGGCGACACTTCACTGGAGCGTAGAGCTACCATGTTCTACTTTTCAAGAAATTGGGGATAATGACTGGGGAGGTGGGAGTGGTGGTTAGATCAGACAGCGGCTCAAAGCCAATCTTGTCAGCAATTCTTCACTGAAGTGCCTCCATCTGCAGGACAAGGATGAGTAAAGTAGACCACAAACGTCATGGTTAAACATTACAGTGGGGAAAATAATGGATCAGTCACCAAGAGGTTCAATTCTCAGAGCATGAGCCTCTCTGGAATGTAAAATAGAGATTAAGTGTAGAGGAAAAAAGGATTCCAAAAAGATGTGATCTAGGAATGGATCACAGAGGGGCCTTGAACCTCAAGGGGAAGGTGTTTAGGATCTGGTCACATGAGTGAGGAGGGTAAAAAGGGATAGCAGACTTGAAGTGACGGGAGAGGATGTGGGCCAGACACACTGGATTACAGGAGATGTGAGCTGCCCACTGAATCCCGAAGAACAACTGCACTTGACTCACCACACTCCAGCCCGGTGTTTCAACTTGAGGGTGAACCATCTGTGCCTGCTGCAACCTTTCTCCTAGGCTTCACCTAGCAGAGGACCTACAGAGCCATTCTCATCTTCAAGAGCCAATAGAAAGACTTGAATAAGGCCTTTGGTCTTGCCCAGGAAAAAAAAAACAGCTTAGATATGTGCTCAGCTGAACTGTGTCGTATTACTGTCTGAGCAGCAAATGTCTAGGGTAATCTGAGTGGATACTTCAGTGTCCTTATCTAAAATGAACTCATGGAGGACAGGCTACAATCCTTGCAAAGCAGGACACCCCCTCGAATTGGCGGTACCAGGCTATGAGCTGGAGGCAGAGTTCTGGCACCCAGTTCTCTTCTGACATAAGACTTTGTGGTGTACGTCCAAAGGAAATGCCCTGATGTGTTGCCATGCTGACAACTAATCCCAGCTTTCCCACCAGTAAAGCCATGCAGTTGGGCAGGGGACCGAGGTTGGTGTTGCAGAGATGAAAGGGGAAAGAGGGAACACACATCCGCTAGAAGGGTGAACAGAAAAATCATCATTTATCTAAATAGAATAATAGAAATGAACAAAAACCGTTTAAAACAATCACAAAATTTACAAATAAATTGGTACAAAATAAATAGGAGAGATTGTAAATCTACAACATCATTTGAATTATAAAATGCATTCATTATGACAATCAGCTCATGAAACCTATACATGTCATTTGTGCTTATTTAGGTTTATGTACACAGCTCTGAATACTGTGTTCAGAAAACTTCACTGCAGAAAAGCATGAAATGTACACTATGATACAGTGAATAAAGGCTGAGGAGGATGAGAATCAGACACAAAGCAGGGTCTTATTTGAAGGCCAAGGCAATGTTGGCATTGGGCCTCAAAACCAAGAAAAGGCATATTAGAAGCCCAGATGGGCAGGCAGCCTCCATGGCCCAGAGAGATGGATTCTGCGATCCAAGGTGGGAATTAAGAGGCCATCACTGTTGTAGCGCCAGGCCACTGACCTGGTTTGAGAGGGCAGGAGTGAGGAAGGAGGCTCTGGTCTCTCAGCCATGCTGTTCCACTACACAGAATGGACCCAGTCACCAGGAAACCACCTCGAAAGTATTTCACGGAGGTACTTGAGAGGCCCTGCCACAAGATAGGAGACCTGCCTCCATCCTCATCCCAGACACTGGTCATCAGGAACAGAGGTGGGCCCAATAACGGGCCAGGGATGCGAGGACCAACCTAAGAGCAGCAACCTGCTTAAAACAAAACAGCAAAACCACTGTCCTCTCACCCACTTGGAGACAACAGAACCCTAGGCTCCATGGATGAGGGGCTCCAGAACAGATCTCGTCTTACTCACAGACGATGTACTAACAGTAGAGGCATATGTACATAATAAATAATAATATAAAATAAAGCATATACATTTGTGGATTTAAAGGACTCCAGAAACAAGAAAAGTCAATGAACTGATACACTCCACCTACAGAGTAGACTTCAGACACGGGGAGTAATGAATCTGAAACTAGGCTGGGGCTCTCTGGGGAACGAGAGTCCTCAGGCCTTATTCTCCCCCAGTCCCTTCTGCTCTGGGAGCCTGAGACCAGCCATTTATACCCAAGGGGCCTGGGCCTCTAACAAAAGGGGCAGGCACCCAAGCTCCACAAGGTACATTTGATAGTTCTCTCCAGGGTTAATCTGAAGAGGAAGCTGGCCCCCAAAAAATAACTTCCCAAGGGAATCCATGTTGGTCTGTGGGCGAATGCCAGAAGATACTTTGCCGAATGAGGCAAAGCAATACTCCCAGTCATTCTTCCAATTTGTTCACATTTAACACCCGGTGGGTATTAAAACTCAAGAAAGTTTTAACGTGTACTCAAGTCTTTCTTACAGTATATGTTGGATCTGTGTACATATAAACCTTGGCACACAAACTCCTAGAACTTTACTCTCTTGCCACTAGAAACTTTGTTTTCATGTTGCTTCAAGTACGGCCTGGTATTTCCCGTCAAAGATATTTAAAACAATTCTAGTGAGATGATGTCAGTGGCTCTAGCATAGACAAAGAGAAAGCTTACTTGAGCTGAGCCAACCACAAAGATCTAAGAAGCGAAGAAGGTCCCCAGCTCAAGATGGTGGGAGGAAAGCTCCTGCAAGCTCTGCAGCTGACAGAACTGCGTCGCCTCCTCTTGTCCTTAGGGCTGACCAGGGGCTCTGGAATTTTCAGACAGGGCAGAAGGAAAATCAGGACATAAGCATTCACTGCAGGAAGAAGGCCTGCAAGTGGCAGAGGAAGGCGTCCCCCTGTCACAGCCTGGGGGAATGGTAAAATCAGCAAGCTTGGCATGGGTGCCCCACTCACCCTCAAGTGGAGGCAAATGAACATCATCTTGGAATTCTCTGAACTCATCTCGCCTATCAGCCCACGCGAATACAAAAGAAGAATGAAAAGATAAAGATTTGCAAATGGCCCTGAGGTATAAAAATCCACTGAGTAGGTTGCTCATTGATAAATTTACATCGGAAACATTTCTGAATCCCGAAATCGCCTTCATATTGAACTCTCCAAATCCCTCCTAATTCTGGGTTAACCTGTAACTCACCCAGACACTCTTGCTGGACAGAAGCACCACTGACTAGCCCACCATCCAGAACAGAATCAAACCTGATCCGGGACAAGAGGCTGTATCCTCAGTAAGAAAGTGAGCACAGGTGCCACAGAAGCCTCAACACCCTAACCCGCCAGCTCAGCTTTGGAGTTCTCCTCAAACTCCTGCAAGAAAACCCTGTCTCTGGGGTCGGAACCGAGAGGGGAGCTGTGCCTGCTGCCCTTGCCACCAGGAAGCATGCGTCGTGTGATGGCACCAAGCCAACCCTCCCTGGCAGCCTCTTGCCTGGAATCCCAGGGAACAAGGTGAGCACCTCCTGCGCCAGCCCAGATGAGTCCTCAGCCTGGGATCACCCCTGGGGAACACTGAGGAACCCTGGTCTCTGGGCCCAGGAGAGGCAAAGATGGCCACGGATCCCTGGTTTGTTTTCAGAAGATGATGGGGTTTTGTTTTTATTTTTGACCAGCTAGGACACAGGCTCAACCAGCCAAGGCCTACTTAGGTCTGTTCCTCAACATGAGAGAATCTGAGGGCAGAAGTTCACAGTCCCTGCTTAGCCTCCATGCCTGTTGCTTTATTTTCTAGGGAATGCAGCTCTACCTGTACCTACCACTATTTTCCTAGAGTGGTAAAAGCAGCCCTTTAGTCGTACGGTGCTGGGGATAGCACAGGTAAATATATTCACAGTTAATGTTCTGTTTTAGTGTGAAGTTTTGCATACAATGCTTGCACAAAAGTTCTTGAACTAAGATCAGAAAATGGCAAGATGCCATACTCCCTCCCGCTTGAGGAAGCCAACCATATCAGCAGGAGCATGGAGCTCTTTTCCAGAAGTGAGGTGAGGAGGGAGGGAAGAAGAGAGTTAAATGGGGTGTGCTTTCAAATTCAAATTATGTAAGAGCCAAAGCTTAAGCTAGTTAATTAGCACCCCAATATCCATGTGGAAATCTTAAAGTTCTGTTTTCCTAAGAGTTTAAATATATGACTTGCCTGATGAATACAGAACAGAGAGAAATAAAGGGAGACGACCTCCAAGGAAACAGGAAAAAAGCCCCTCTCCTGCATTAAGAGAAAGCAGATGATCCTGGGGACATCTGGCTGCCAGGGGTCCGGTCTGAGATGGAACCCGAGAGATGCCAGAGTGGCTGCTTAGGAGCAGGAGGAGGCCCGGTCCGGTCCCACAGAGCTGGGGCTAGAGAGGCCACCACAGAGGAGTGAGGCCCTGGGTCTGACAACAAGGGCTCCATAAGAATTCAGGACCCCAGGACCTGTGTCTGCTCCACAGCCACGCCCCTCCCTGCTTACCAAGCCAGGAGTCCTCAGGGAGGACAGCCTACCAGCAGTGCTAAGAATTGGCCACTGCATATCGAGGTCTCAACCATTTGATGGACTTTCTCTGCCTGACTCCCATTTACTTATAGACATGAACTGCATAGACCTTCAAAGGGAAAATCATTCTGCTGCTGCCCCAGAGAAGCCTCGAGCCAGCGCTTCTCCTTTAACAGCCTGGAGTTAGTTTCCACAGGGAAATGGGGCCGGAAGAGGAACATGGTCATTCAGACACTGAGTGTTATTTGAAGGGTCTTGAGCTTTCCCCAAAGCAGATGTAACTATAGCCAAATGTTAGCCTTCATTCCTCCAGGGACCACAGAGGAATTGTTTTAGATTCCCTGTTGTTGTAAAATAGTGTGAATAATCAAACATAAAGAGTGGTTTATAGAAAATAAACTTGGGAGGCTAAAATTTCATCCTTTGGGACCCCCACTGCAAAGCCACCCCTGCCATCTCCTTTACAGAGAGGACTTTTCAAAAAGCCACCACACTGAGAGATAAGGCAGTACTGAGAAGTTACCTGTTCCTCCCCGAAGTCAGAGGGACAGCAGCTGGAATCGCTCCCCACTCCCCCCGCTCTCACAGAGCTCTAGGATTCCCGAAGGAACAGTGGGGCTCTGAGAAAGATTCCATACATTAATTCCAATTCCAGAGGCTTCTTGCAGGAGCAAAGCACCCCGAAACAAACTGTATGTGGAGAAGTAGATAAGCCGGGAGAGGCGGATGGGTCAAGGCCCCTGAAGGCCAGACGAACCGCTCCCCGAGGCCACAGGGAAGGCAAGTGCTGTCTGGGTCAAGAGTGTGGCGTGGTTGTTGGGGGAGAAGCCCCTCCCCCCACCAGGCCCAGGTTTCACCTCGTTTCTGGAAACTCATTTCTGCGCACCCTACAGATAGTCCCAGTTCCCACATCACACTGGGGTTGTGCTCAGCTGGATGCATCTTAAGAAATGGAGACCTTTCAACTTAGATGGATCTGTTTATAAAAGGGGATACTCACGGCACAGGGTCCCACCAACGTCAAGTTACACAGTAGGGCTGCATCCCATGGCGGCAGGTTGGATGCCAGCAGCAGGCCACTGAGCCCCCTTAAAGGGCACCTCCCTGCCTCTCTACCAGGGGAGGCCAGCACTTCCCTCACTAAGGGGCCTGACCCTTTCTGAGGAAGACACTCCAGGACTGACATACCAGAGGAAATACTGCGCCAAGCATGCATACGACACTGGTGCCAGCAAACTTTTCACCAGGAGGCAAGCCCAGCACACTGCTGGTTATTCCCGAACCACAGGTCCCACGCCCACAAAGCCCAGCCCGGGGTGCACATTTCCACCTTGAGGAGAGAGGAGAAAACTGCCACTCAGCCCCAGGGCTTCCCTCTGTTCAGTGAGACCCAATGGAGAAGATGCTCTCTTCTTAGCTAGGGACTGGGTGCAGTGTGGACTGACAATGCTATATGAAAACGGTGGTCAGTATAAAGTCATTTCAGTGTACGAACGTTGCCAACAAAATGCACATATCCCTTGGGCTAACACTTAACACACAAATAAGATAGTTAAGAATTCAGTCACTCAAGAAGTATCTCCTGACATTAATTTCACTACATGTGATGAATTTGGTATTAAAATAAGACAGAGACACACATGAAATGGCCACGACACACATTTGGTTTCTGAATCCCTGTTTGGGGCCAAACTGACCCTGGCTGTACAGGCAGCCTCTCTGGCGTGGGCCGTATCTGAGGCGGGAGGCACGGAGGTCCTCGGGCGGGGGACACAGCCACTGCTGGGCCCCACAGGCCCAGGGACAGAGGGGAAGAGGGACAGTTGGCTCCCTGGAAGGAGGGGTGGGGGCTGACAGTCCCCAAAGTTCCCTCCTTTGAATACATGGGTCTAGAAATGCCTTCTGGGCATGGAGCACAGAGCACAGCTGGAAGGTCCAAATCCTTTTCTGACAATTCCTTCCATCCCGGTGGGAAGAGGAGCTTGACCTTCACACCACGTGTTTACTCAAAAGCCCTGTGGAAGATTTCCATTTGGCATCTGTGTAGCAGCATCTTGGGTTAACAAGAGCAAGGATGGGGAGGTGGGTGACGACGCTCTGTAGGCTGGGGCACTGGGTCGGGGAGGAGGCCTGGCTGAGCCGGAGACCCCAGGCTGTAGGAATGTCAGGATGAAGTCAACTCGCCTCTTGCCAATGATAAACCGTGGGTTTAAAATTCATTAACATTCATTTTGGAGATAAAAATTCCTTAGAGTGGGAGCAAAAATCACATTCCAAGCAAATATTAAACCTTTCTAAGGGAAAGGGGCACAGTTAAACACTAACTTAAAACGACGCTGAGCTCAGAGGCACCCGCAGGTCCCTGTGCAGGCTCCACCCCGCAGAGCCGCCAGACGGCAGGTCTGCGGCGTCACGGCTCTCTTCATTCATCCTTGATGTTCGACAGCGACACCCACTGGGGCACAGAGGAAGGGTGCCCCACCCTGGGAGGGCCAACAAAGGCCGCCGGAGGGGCAGGTCCATCCTATTAGGGTCACATCATGGGGTCACAGCAGAGTTCAGACAGAACCCTTTAAAACTCTGCAAAAGACACTTTTTAAAAACATGATCTCTCGAAAAAAAAAATAAATTGCAATAATTTTCAACTTCATGCAAATCGAGGAAGGAGGAGAGTGAGCAATGATAAAAGGTACAGCTGAAAAAATAAACATGATTCTATTTGGGTGGAAGAAGTTCACCACCAAGATCTTGAACGCCACGCCCTAGCTGTCGATTTCACATCTCTAGTTTCCATCCTGCCCCTCTCCATCCTCCTCTGCTGCTTCCAGGAAGGGGACAAAGTCTTTGGTCTCAGGATGTTGCAGGATGCAGCATGGCACACAAGCTCACACTAATGGGATTCATGGTCAGATGGAGGCGCAGGCCGAGCAGCCCGGCCGGGGCCTCGGGGGTGGGAAGGTGCGGGCCGGCGGGGTGCCCCTAGATGGCGCCCTCGTTGTGCAGGCTGTGATTGGCCTTGGCGTGCGTCACACAGTTCTGCTCATTGAGCAGGTTGGCCGTCTCGTCTGGCAACCCATCATGCAGCTCCGTAAGAGTCAATTCAATTTTAGTGTTTTCACTGTCTGAAGACTGAGGAGTTTTGTCCATCCGGGATGCCATCAAGGCATTTTGGTATTGCTGTCTTGAGATCTGGGGCCAGGAGATGGCACAGAAAACAAACCAAGATAAGGCTTATTTTTAGCTTCTCTCCTCTAGACATCATATTACACATTAAATCCTTTGAAAGGCCCCTAGGAGTCTCTCTAGCAGAAAAACCTTGAGTTCAAACTGAGCCACTTTTTAAAGTTCAAGATGACTCTGGCGAACAAGTCAGTTTTTAGTGATATAAGCCATTTCCAAATTTTGTCTCAAAATTTCACAGAGACTAGAAATTGGAGATAGGCTTCCATCAGCTAAAGCTGGTTCATTCTCCAAAACATGCCTTTACTTCAGACTAAGAAAAGAACCCTGTCTCCAGGGTAGGAAATAAGTGAAGGTTGTTCCCACCCCATCTGGGAGAGTGTTCTGAGTCTCCGACCTCAGCCGTGTCGGGGCCAGAGTCACTAGCACCGTGAGCTCATGAAAACTCGCTGAAATAGATCTACTCTTTTTCTCACCATCTGCAGCTCTCATTCCCTGAAGAGCCGACATCTGATCTGGCAGCCCATCTCACAGAGCCAAGCAGATCGATGTTTTTCCCAGCCTGAGTCCTGGGCACAGGAACCGGAGGCAGGACACCCCCACATGGCAAGGGAAAGCTCAGTGGAGGGGCTGGGGAGCCGAACAACGACTTGCTGTGGAAGTTGACCTCTAGCGGCCAGGTTCAGCCAAGCCCCTCTCTCCGCTTACCTTAACAAACTGCAGATCAGAAAGGGCTCGCACTGAGTAATCTGGGACGTAGACTTGGAGGAATGAAGAATTGAGCTGGTTATTGCTGCTCCCCAGCGTCGGTGTCATTGCGTCAATCCGGTCACTTCGACTGAGAGAGTCTGAGTGATTCAAGCCACATGGGCGAGGAGGTGACTTGTTTTCACCTGGAAAAGTAGGAAAAAAGCCCAACAACCTTTTAAGTGAGGTAGATATAACCAATCAAGTCAGCTCTTTATTTTCCAAATAATAAAAAAGTAGTTATTAATCGACAAGCTCCATCAAGGTGTACCAGAGGTCTCAGCCATACGGCTCAGCACGCAGGGCCTCCTACAGCCCTCTCACTGGCCTCTCGTCAGTGACGGGTTCCTTTTAGTCAGCTGCTGGCCCTGTGCACATGAACAGACACAACCTTTCCCAAGGCCCCGACAGTAAAACCCTGTGGTGTACACCTGCGTCCGGAGCATCGCCAGGCGCTGTGAAACACACAGACCAGGGGAGGCGAGGCCCAGGACGCAGAAGCTACTTGAGACAACACACTGGGCTATGAGAAGGCGGCGCTTCATTATTCTGCCAGAAGCAAAAGCAAAGGACTCTTGAGAACGTTCATAAATCAGTATACATCTTAAAGGGATCAAAATAGTTCTGTCTGCTCATACCACACCCCCAGCCAAACCTATTATCTTTGTTTCTGATCCCCAAAAAATCCCCCTGTCGGGCAGCCTGAGGATGTCTCAGGATTTCAAGAACCCTAGGAGACACCACACCCTTGAAAGGTTTGGGTAAGTTCTCTCAGGTGCTGGGGGATTGCTCAGTGAGACTGACAGTACTCTTTCATTACAACAAAGTCCAAGCAAATTCAGGTGAGTCTAAGTGTTGCTGCTCTTAAAGGCAAGTTCACTGTAGCTTCTAACAAATTTTATTTAAAATATTTTTTTATTTAAAAAAAAATCCAGATTTGCTTTTCTAATCAAATCGAATGCACAAATATTAACCAGGTGCCCATACTGGACAGGCCCTGAATTGCATAATGTCACAGGATGGGAAGGGACCAATTCTCCCACGTGGTGGTTGAGTCCTCTTTGCAATGTGTCCCTGACAGATAGTCCCACAGACGAGCTGGCCCTTGGCTGGTCCCAACCTTCAGTTATTGGAAAGTCTATCATCACGCCCCACAAACTCTTACTTCTCAACTTACAATGACAGTCTCCCCTCCACTATGCAGCTCTGAGTAACTTTCATTCCTGTGCTACTTGAAATAGCCTCAAAAGTCTGAAGATAGTTCTGTTCTCCTGACATCTCTTTCTCCAGGCTACATACTTCAACAGTTCTTCACCTCACATGTGTTGCCCCCCCCACCCCATCCTGACCCCGATCTGAGATTCCATTCAGTGAACGTCCCTCTTCAGTTATGACACCCAGAACAAAACAGGGCAAGTATTCAAGGAAACTCAGATGACGAGTTCACTTTCTCCTAAATTTTTCTCTACAATTTTTATGTCATGAACCAATGGTTTTCCACCACTAGGCAAAACAGAACTCAGAGTAGCAGTTCCTCTTGTTGCTTCCACTTATCTTCAAAGAGAACAAGGCAAACTAATAATTTATCAGATGTTTTCTATTGTGCAGAACAGCACTCTGATCAGATGACCCAACCTTGTTAAGCTTCAGATTCCTTTCCATAAAAGGCAGAAAATAATTGTACCTACCTCACAGGATCTGAGGGGGATCCAAAACCAACGTATACAGTGCTTATGTATACAGCACAGCCTCTGACAGCCAATGAGCACGCAATAAACGAGCCTTATTAACATGACGCTCTTTCCTGTTCCCTTCATCCCAGCCCGCTCCACCACACCCACCCTCACGACCAAGCCTTCCCACGCCGGGGAGAACTTCACCCCGCTGTCAGAGCCAACAGTTCTTTGAAACAAGGGATCCCACTGTACCCCGGGCTTCAGCCCCAAATCCCATCACCATTTCTACAGACGCCTTCGAAAGGGTGTTTCCTTCAGTGTGTTAAAATTTAAAGGTTATAAAAACAAAACATTTACAGAGGACTTTGTTTATGGATCGGACCCTGTGCATTAATTAGCAGGCAGAGTTGAGCCCTGACGTAGCACTTCTGAGTCTCCTGTTCTTTTTGCCCGAGCTGGACTCTCTGGTCTCCCACGGTATCTAGACCTGCAGACAGCTTCCTCTCATCCCACCACCATCTGTTTTCGTGAGACGGGCCGTCTCCCTTGCCAGGAGCCCACTGCCCAGCGTCATGGCCACGGTCTGGGGAAGCGGGCCCCGTCCTCCAGGACCCCGCCTTCTGCAGCTCGACAGGTCCCCAGCACGATCACCGTGCAGCGAGGCGCAGGAGTAACCACACCAGGGAGGATAAAGTTTAAGCGGCCACCCCCCAGCTCACATCATGTTTTGTGGCCAAATTTATGTGTCAGAATTTTAAGACAATAATTATGAAAAAAGCTTTCAATTTTAATTCTTCTCTGCCTTCTCAGAATTGTTTTCTTTCTACTTTTTGTCTCGTTTTATTCATCCTACCTAGGAATCCTTTCTTTTTGCTAGGATGTCAGAAAGATATGATAAAGAAACATTCGCAGCCTCCTCCCTCGGAATCGCAAGGCACCATTTGGAATTTATTTGGTATCATATTATTGTAATGCCATCCCTGAAGGCCTGGGCCCACAAAATGGATTTTCCTATTACTGGCTGGCATGGAGCAGGAAGAGCTAAGAAATCTCTAAGTTCTATAGAAAAAATAAAATGCAAATGACATCTCCATGAGCTTCATCCAAAAGTCACTCTACTTTAGCATCTGTGACATTTTAAATAGATAGCAGATGCCAGCAAATAAAATGGGGAGAAAAAAGCACAAACATATATACATATACATAAATACATATTTATGTGCATCTATATGTGTGTGTGTACATATGTGTCTGAATGTATATATGTATACTCTGCCAGCTGGTTTGATTCAAATAGCCCTATGAATAATATCTTACCCCCAAGTACCCCAAACTTTTTAAGATCAAAGATTTGAGAGAACATTAGCTTCTTTCTAAGATAAGGAATGCCTCCTTTACCAAATATTAGCATTTCAGAGTTTTGCTGAGATTGGATTATGAAACGCAGATTTCATCAGTCAGATTTTTAAAATATAAGCTGTATGGAACAAAAACACAGAAAAGTTGTGCTACCAAACAGGATAGCCCAGCAACTTTAATTAAAGAAAGATTAAACCTTTGCCTTTCTTTTCAGCAGCTGGACGTATCAGCCAGGCATGACCAAACTCTCCTGCAGAGCACCGACCAGCAGCTGGTTAGGAATGTGCACGGTACTAATTTCAAAACAAAGAGAGGGACACAGGAGAAGTGGGGTCACCTGCCTGACAGAGAGCAGAAATACACGCAGCCCGTTCACATGGACCAAAGGACCATGTGACCAAAAAGGACCAAAGAAACAGGAATGTGCGGGCCTCTGCAGATGGGCTTCTTCTCTTATTTACCGACGCAGTTCACAGTCCTTCGGGCCTCTGGCTGACTGTGTTCTGGAGAGCATCCTCAGGATTTGAGGCCCTTGAGGCCTCTGCAAACTCCACACCATGACTTTGCTGAGGTCAGAGAAGAACCAAAAGTAGCCCCCTTTGCTGCCCTGAAAATCCAAGGTCAGCAGGGCAGAGGGCACGGGGGCCTGGGGAGGACACCAGGGGACACTGATGATCTGTGTCAGGACCATTCTCCCTTTCCGTGTTTCATCCTTCCATGTTCCAAGATGCCCTTCCAGTCTCCCAAACCCGTCCGCCTCTGCTGTGGGCTGATATTCTCCTGGATAGCTCGCTATTAAGCCATAGAAACATGGAGTTTTAGAGCTCAAAGAAACACTGAAAATGGCCTTGACCAAATAAAGGGAGCAGGCCTGGCAGCCAGGCTTTTGTGGGGTGAAGGGAGGCAATCAGGAGAATGACGAAAAGGAAGCATGCAGAATTACCTGGAGAACCTGCTGCTAACAACTCTGTTCTGCTGACAACAAAGGTACGAGACAGGGACAAAGGAACTGAAAAATGGAGAAAAACAGGGTGAGACCATATCAAAAGGCAAGAAAGGAGATCTCTGCAATCCGGGGATGGCAGGGGATAGCCGTTCTACCAATATGAGCATTCGGTTCCGGAAATGCAAAAGCCTGTATGATATTATGTAAACAAAGGAGAATACACACTGCTTTCCAGGAAGAGGACCACAGGGAGGCTGAAATCAGGAGAAATCCCATTCACGTGCTTCTTTACTAGCCTAGAAATCTCTTAAGCCGTTAATACCCAATTGGGGTTTATAGCTCAAAACATGCTCTCCTTAAGGACTTAAATCGCGACAAGCCACACAAAAGGGGTGGCTCAATTCATCAACCGCCCCAAGAGCACGACCCAAGCGGCCTGTGCCAGCACCCCGATACTCACTCACCGCACAGCCTACGGAGTCCCTACCTGCGGCAAGCACATCGTTATTCAATTCATTTACCTTCTTAATTAGTCTGATTGTAATTCTGAGCTGATGCTTTCAATTGCTTTGGAATACTTTGAAATTTCAAAATAGAGAAGTAAATAAAGAACGTCACACACGAATTTCCTGGGAATGGCAGACCAAAGTCATCCTTATCACTGCCCACTCAGATGGGGAGCTGTGGCTCCACCTGACTGAAAAATCCCATCGACACTGTCCTACTGGGCAGCAGCCAGGTTTTCTGAGCAGGTCTTGATAAATGATTACTATAGGATTTTCTAGGCAACCTACATTAATAGAAATATTGTCTTGAGATTACTGTACTAATTGCATCTCTCAATGAATATAACAAAATCTCAAATCCTAATTGCAAATCAAGTGAACTACTGGGCTTTGTAATAAGGAAGATGCTGTTAATAAATTTCCTTTCCTTCCTAGCATTTCCAAATTAGGTAAGGCCACTGCAGCCCCACAGGCTTTTTATATGAAAGGCCGGCTCTTGAATTCCTTTTCCGAATGGGATTTACTCTTACGCAAATCCATAGTTCAATGTGCACTGGGTTAATATTTAGGTTTCAAGAACCAGTAATCAATAAAAACATCCAACTTACTCTTCTAGCTTTCTTTTCAAAGCCACTTTATAAATCTGGCTCTGCTAACCCAGGGCTAATGTGAGGTTGGTTGTCAAACAATTGTCACCATCTCAACACCTAACTGTTACACCAACATTTCCTCTTGTGCTTTAAAGGCTACAAAGCACTTGTGTAAGCGTCATCACATTCTATTCTTCTGACAATCACGCCAGGTAACCTTATAATATCCTCTAATAATGAGGAAGCCAAGGGCCCTTCTTAAAGTCAGGCAACCCATGTATGATGGAAGTGAGGCTGTGACCCAGGTCTTCTTGGCCTCGTTAAGAATCTCCCTGTCTCCTCCCTAGCAGTGAAAACAGAAGACACCTTCAAGTTTACAGCAGACAATTACTAATTAAGTGGGGTTAGGCAGATCCAGGTTCGCCCTGGGTGTTAGTCAGCAAGTGACGATGGGGACGCTGGCCCATGTGCCTCAAAAGGCTGCACCAGGATAGTGAAGAAGGTGCATCTGGCAGGGGAGGGTTAGAAATGGCAGAGAACTCTTGACATTTCCCTGGCTTTCTCACTGTAACATCCTTGGGCTCCTGAGACCTTGTGTGATGCAGTAGACGAGGACCATTCTCTCCCCTTTTGGGACTGGTTTTCAGAAATGACAGCTTTCTTTTAGGATGGGTTATTTTTAAGTTTGAGGTTTGTAGTTTTCCTAGCACAGCATGTCATTTGGTGTTCTGGCCACAAGGTGGCACTCCAGCACCTCCGTGTACCTGCTCGCCCTGTCCCAGCCTGGGTAAGGCGGCCAGCACATGCGCACGCACACTGCAAAGCCAGCGATGCAAAGAGGACCATTCAAGTCCCACCCCAGAGGCGAGCCAGGTGTCTGTGTCCACGTTCCCCCCAGGACAGACACCACTCGCTGTCACCTTCCTCAGAGCACCTCGTCAATACCCCACAGCACACCCACCCTTAGCTGACTGACTCAACTGGCCAGCTCTCTGGATACGAGCTGGTTATAGGCAATAAGCATATATGTTGACAACCTCATCCATCCTCAGGAAAATGCAAATTAAAAAACCTCCAGATAGTAAACACTTAAAAGACTCAACAATATCAAGTGGTGGATGTGGGGCAAATGGAACCCTCGTTAGCACAGGCAGGAACAGCCACCCGGAAGAACTGTTGGGCAGTAGCTACTAAAGCTGAAGAGACCATGCCATGTGGCCCCAGAATTCCACTCCTACATACATACCCAAGAGAAACGCACACACATTCACCAAAAGACACTTACAAGTGTGTTTGTTCACAGCTGCACAACGCATAGTAGCCCCAAACAGGAAACAACCCCAGTGTCCATCAGCAATGAAAAGAATAAGTGCATTGCTGTATATGCACATGATGGGACACCATACAGCAACGAGAAGACAAAGGACAAGCACACACAACAATACAGACGGACATGACAAGGACAACACTGGGCGAAAGAAGCCAGGCTCGATTTAACACATCCCGTATAATTCCATTTATATAAAAGTTCAAAAATAGGCAAAACTAGCCTACGCTTAGAAGTCAAGATAGTGGTTACTTTTGGGGAGAAGTGACTAAAAAGGGGACGGGGGGTGGTGCTATGGGGAGGGGATGTTTTGTCTCTTGATCTGGGTGCTGGTTTACACAGGAGTGTTCAGTTTGTGAAAATTCATGGAGCTACATACTTAGGATTTGCGCATTTTTTTTTTGTATACAGGATATACTTCAATAAAAAGTCCAAAAAGTAAATAAATAGGGTTAGCTGGCAGGTACAGAGAGAAAGATGACAGTAGAAGGGCATTGTTTCTAAAACATAGCCCTGCCCTAAGAGGCTGAGAAGGAGACTCACCTGGAGAGGCTGTCAGGGCCATTACACCATAGTATGAAAAAGCACTGGCTTCAAACTTCATACCTTCTTTCCCAGCTTCTACTTCCACTTTCCCCTGTGAAAAGAAAAGGGGAACATTTTCAGTCCAATTACATGAATCTATTTGCATACACTACGCAAGATTTGGTCCTTCCCCAGCTTTTTGTCTAAATTCCTTTCCCAACAACCCCAAGGAAAGAAAGCCTCAGATAATCTTTCCCAGTTAGACAGGAGACAGAGGAGAGGGTTAACTCATCTTAGATACGAAAACTGGATTTGGCTGGAGACACAGAGATGACAGTAAAAGGGTGATGTTTAATTTCTGTGAGCTCACTTAATATTTTCCCAACATCTTTAGTTCATGGATTCTTCCCAGTAATAATCAAAAGTCCTCCGAGTAATAAAAAGACGGTGCTCTAGCTCCCTCAGTGGGGCAAACACTGAGAAGACGCCCAGGGAAGGTCACACAAGCTGCCCCGCGGGAGCCCGAGCTGGAGCAGAGTCAAAGGTCAACATGGTCTGTGGCCATGGACCAGAGAGGACTGAGCTGGTTCCCAGGGACAGAACGCACTCTTGTCTCACTAGCACAGTGTCCTGAACAATGGGGCAGACACCTTGCAGGTCAATCCCCGGGTGTCCAGACCCCCCACAGGCACTGCAACAATGGGACTTTCTCCTCACTGTCTTGGAAAAGCACCTTGAGAAAGTTTCCTCCCATCAGGACAAAATCCCTCTAAGGTTTTCCCTTTTCTTCCCTTTTTCTGACTTGTACACAATTTCTCCTTCATTCTTTTATCAGTTCCCCTGGGACAGACTAACTATGCCTTATCCAGCCCTATACACTTCGAATCCACCACAATCCCTTCATGGTAGGTGCTCAATATGCATTTTCTGGGCTATTGAAAAACTCTGCTAAGTGAGTTGCACTTCTGGATTTCCAAACCAAGAGTCAGAAGGGCTCTTGTTCATACTACCTGTAACCGCCTCTCCAGGGAGACGTTACCTTGAGGTACATCCTTTACAGTGGGTAAACAAAAATTAAGCTACCATTTATTGAAGAGGAACTGTGCTGACAATTCACAGCGCTTTATTAATTCACTTAACGCTCACAACTCTATGAAGCGCACACAACTATCCACCTCCTATAAATCAGGAGAGTAGGGCACAGAAAGAGCAAGTAACCCAAGAACACGCTCTTAACGAATATGCTACACTATGCCACCCACTAATGCAAACTCTATTATTTTGATCACTCCCTATATCATTCTATACGAAATTCCCAATTATGGAAGACTTTTCTCAAATCACTTCTTCAGAAAACTAACTGTTGTCTTTTAGGTTTTCCTTCACTCAATGGAAATATTGGTTTTACCAAACCCCAACCAATTCTCCTGCTATATGAAAGGAACTAAAAACTCCACCCATGATATAAGATCAACCTGCAAACAAACAGGTTCTGACAACCCCGGGAATGCAGGGTCCCACATGGGTGTGGATGCTGTGCAGCCTTGTGAGAACACTGTCCTTAACCTCCAGGAGCACAGTCCAGCAGGTAGGGGAGAGCACATGACAATCAAAGATACAAGGCAGGACGCAAAAGATCTACGTGACGAAAAGGACAATAAGAATGTAGAGAACTCAGAGGAAAATACTACTTCCTGTTCTTGTGTAAAGACAAATTTTACACAGGAAGGAAAATCTGAGGAGGAGAAGCATTTGACTGAGCCAAGAGAAGGGAACGGTGTGAAGGAGGGTCTGAGGTGGGTGGCAGCAGACTGCAGGCTCACGGGTTTGCACAGGGAAGAAGCGGGAGGTGGGTTTGGAAAAGCAGTGTGGCGAGCAGGTTAGACCACGGAGCTCCTTGAACGACAACAGGCCAACGAGGTCAGGTTCTTGAGCTGAAGATCACAGTTTCAGAAAGATAAGGTCTAGACTCACTCTAGGGTCGTAACCAAAGGATTGGACAAAGATTGCTAGGAGAGAAGCTATGGATAAGGAATCATCATAAGTTGGTGAAATAATGAGGGAGAAAGAAGTGTAAGGGAGAGAAGCGGAGTCAATAATCACAACAAAAGTTTGCTGTGAGTGACCCGAAGGACAGAGACACCAGCTGTGGAGACGGAAAAGTTGGGAAGGGGCTGGAAGGAGAGGACAAACTTCCTTTAAGAACAAGGCCTTTTGAAGAGTCCATCAAAAAGGCTGAAATGGAAGAATGAAGGTCAAGAGAAAGGTCAGAACTGGAGATGGAGATCTGCGAGCGGATGAGAGAGTCAGTGGAAAGAGAAAAGGACCGAACTGCCGCCCGCGATGGAGAGTGGAGGGAAGACAGAGACCAGCGTGGGGCCGAAGGAAGAAAGAGACGGGAGCAGAAGAACCAGAGCACTGTGTCAGCAGAGAAGCCAGGGAGGGGAGAACCTCACGAACAGAGGGATGGCCAGAGAGCATCGTCACTGAGGAGGGAGTCACTGGTGGCCTTCAGGAGTATTTTCCTGAAGAAATTGGAGGGGAAGGCAGAACAGGCAGGAGAAAGCGCAGGCATCAGGTTTACAAGGAGAGAACAGGCATCAGGGTGAGGAGGGCAGCCTTGGGGTCAGATGAAGGCTGACTCGGATCAGGAATCTGGGGCACACATGAAAGCTCTGAGGCAGGAAAGTCAATGTGGAAGAGGTGGTAACTGAGGGAGCCACAGCCAAAAGCTGGCAGGAGAGAATGGATACAGGGCAGCGGAGGCCTCAGAGGAGGCCTCTCTTCCCTTAGGAGAGGAGGGAAGAGGATGATGGGTAGGCACACAATATTCAGAGATGGTGAGCAATAAGAATGAGAGTGCCTGGGCTGGCCCTGTGGTCAAGTGGTTAAGTTCCCGTGCTCCGATTCGGCGGTCCAGGGTTTTGCTGGTTCGGATCCTGGGCACGGACCTAGCACCACCCATCGGGCCATACTGAAGTGGCGTCCCACATGCCACAACTAGAAGGACACACAACTAAAATATACAACTATGTACTGGGGGGATTTTGGAAGAAGAAGGAAAAATAAAATCTTCAAAAAAAAAAAAAAGAGAGAGAGTGCCTGACGGTGAATATCTTCTCAGTCACTTATCCATTTCTTCCTTGACTAATGCTTGATTTTGTATCAGATAGTTAATATGTGCGTATATACTATTTGAAAATGTCTGTCTCTGTAGCTGTAAGCTCAAAAGTGGCCACAGGACTATCTTGTAACTTGAACTTCTACGCAGAAAATCTGAAGAGGAATCAAATGCAACAGAGACTCTTAATAACTTTCATCTCTATGGATCTCCAGTTGACCTGGATCATTTGCTTCACAAGTTACAGAGCCATTTGTGTTCTATGTCCCTGCAAATAGGTGTCAGTTCACAGTTCTTTTGTGATCAACTGTCAGTACCAGCAGGGCAACCGTCAGTCCCAAACCAAGGCTGTGAATAACATCGGTCTACCTCCAGGACAGGACTGCTCCTGGGCAGTACTCATGACTCATGTTCGGAAACCTCGGCCTAGTCAACTCAAAGGCAGAGGTTCCCAGCCTCTGCTGTGCACTGGAAACACCTGGGGATTTTAAAAAAAGGACTGATGTCCGGCTCTCGCTCCCAGGCATTCTGATTTAGCTGGTATGGGGTGCAACCTGGGCATTAGGATTTTAAAAAGTTCTCCAGGTGACTCTAGCAGGCAGCCAAGTCTGGGAATCACTGCTTTAAGGCTCTGTTTGTGAACAACGGTGCTGGCTCTGGAGCCTCTGTGCACCCTGGCCTGTCAAGAGACTCCCCCAAAGTCACAGCGGCTGTGAGTCTGTGAACAAGGACAGCTGCACAAAGATTCAGAGCTCCAGACCGCGGCCACTTCGGCTGATCTCTCCTCTGGACAAGGCCCCCGGCAGGGGAGGAGCAGCTATCTTCCTTCCGGATTCTGCCTCATGAGGCTATGAGGCAGACAGGCTAGGTCGGGGGTTCCTAGATGCTTGGATTCCAAGAACTAGTGAAACGCATCTCCATCCTCAATCCTGGGGACAGAAAGAGGGTTGCCAAGTTTTTATTTCATAAAATAAATATGTTTCTTAAAAACACAGCTATCTACTGTTAGCCTTTCAGGAAAGACCAGACATTTTAAGCCCCAAAATATGGATAATATGTAATATCCGAACAACAGACAGGTCTTTAAACTGAATACATAGTTTTTTACAAAAAACTCACTGCAACTGTCTTTTTCTCATTTTGCCTCAAACGGGTGAAAACGTTGTCAAGTATCAGCACTCAGAAGCACTGCGCTACACTGATTTTACCTCATTTATAAAGCTGCGACAGTACTAGAAAAGGATCCCCGTGGTTCTTCTCATCTAACACCCTACGATTCTACAATTCCAGCAGGTCAAGCTGCCCCTCCCGCATCCTTCCCCATGGGAGTGAAGCTTCGCCGGCAGGCAAGTTTTAGCAACAGCCAGGAAACACAACTGTTATTCATTTGTGTGTGTCAATGGCTCCAAAAGTGACCATTTTCAAATAAACCTACCAGTATACAAAATTAGGGCCATCCCCATGAAGAAAGGGCTTGCCTGGCTCAAAATCAATCAGGTGTCTTCTTAGATGACGGCTTTTTCCATATAAGGAAGGTGCTACATATCAACTTTACTTTTGCGACATTTGTAAATTTACTCTACTCTAGCATGTCACCAAGAAAATCGGGACAGGACGTCACGGACTCCCAAAGCGGGCTGGGCCTTCCTGTTGGTACACTGACCACAGAAGAAGGCCTCAGTGTTCCGAGCGAAGTTGGCTTCCCGAGTAAAGTTACCATCACAGAAGAAGAAGGTCACTGGAAGAAGGTATTGGATAATTCTTCTCAAAGTTTCTAAGCGTCCACAAAGCACTAACCAGTCTCGCGCTGCAGCTGGCCTCAAGGTGGAAGCCTATGCTATCCAAGTCAGTGCAAACCACACCGAGTCATCAACGGATGCCCTGGACTCATGGCAACTTCCTCAGGTAACGCACCCCGAGCATCTGCTGGGTCTCCTGCTCACTCCTGAGCTGAGTTTTTGTGTTTGTTTTTGTTTTTTTAAATCACCATCACAAAGTATGCAGTAGGGCTTGACACCCGAAAGGAGGTAATTAAATGCCAGGGGTGCGAATGCCAGCTTGTGTTCACCAGCACTGCCCAGCAGGCCCAGTAAGAGGGGAAGCGTGACCCAAAGATGTCTGTTTACCACCTCAGGGGACTCTGGCACTCAAACATTCTCTAGCAATATTTTTCAGTCTGGAGTCTGCAAATGTAGTCTTGGGACACTGCAAGTTTGTTTCACAAATGTTAAGATTTTCAAAAATGTTTTGATGGGGTCAAAAACTAATTTACACATATTTTGGACCATCTGGTTGACCACCTCTTAACCAAGTACTGCCACCAGATGTCAGTGCCAGCATTTGCCTTGTGTCCGCCGCCACATGGCCAAGAAGTTGCTACTTGAATCGCCATGGTAAGCCCTGCTACTCAATCCTGGGAGCTTGTTAGAAACGCAGCACCTCAGACGCCACCCCAGACCTACTGAATCATAGTCTGCATTTTAACAAGATTCCCAAATGATTCCTATGCACATTCAAGTGGGAGAAGCAGTGAGCTAGAGAGAAAAGAACAGAGGAGGACCAGACATATAAATAATTCAGTCACAGTCAGTGGGAGCCAAATAACAGCTCAACGTGCTGTACAAACATTGAAAGCAGCTGAAACTGAGCAGAGGCCAGAGGGCTCAGTCATCGCTGGGCACTCGGAGCCCCAGGTGAGCTGAAGGCGCCAGAACTCCCTGCCACAGTGCTGGGACCAGCGGCTCTGCCATCAGCCAAACAATGTCATTTACACATTTAGAATTTAATGTCAATTGCACATTTGTTTTGGTTTACAGCTGTCTATAAGAGTTCTAAGCAAAAGGAGCTTATGCCTAGTTTTATATTGATACATATTTAAGTAACATTAAAAAACAGGGTCAACACTGGGTGTCCAAGTAGTCTTTTTTCTTTAAAATGGGTGTGTTATCTGTTCTTGACTTAAGATGGAGGATCCTTTCTTCACTGGACACACAGACCCTGCAACTCAAAAATCCATGAGAAGGTTTGGTAGAGAAGGTTTAGATTCCTCGCTTAATTAGCAGGTGAAATGGTATTCAGGGTTGTCAAGGGCTGTGTAAGTTTTAGGACTGCCACCTCCACAAAAGAACAGATAGCTCACCTCCATAGGGAAAAATCCCTTTCAAACCGAGGTCAGAAGTCCTAAAGAAAAGAGTGGCTGGGGCAGTTAACAACAAAAAAGGTGAGGCATGAAATCCACAAGAAAAATTAACACCAGAAAAAACATGTGTTCCTTTCTATTGATTATAATTGGCAAAGAAAAAAAAAGCCACTCCTTTTTTTTCTTATTATTCTTTATATTTACTAAAATTGTAATCTGCTTATGTGCTGTGGAAGAGCAATCCTACTATTTTTTATTTGCTTATTTAGACATTTTACTCCCCACAGGAGCAACAAATCCTTCACTAGTAAACACCAACTGAATAAACTACACAGTGATCTATTACTCTATTTTTATTAGCAAAATGGTTTATAATAGCCATAATTACTGTGCACACACTATCTTTTTTACTTGACATATTTTTGGATATGCTTTCCAGTTCTTTTATAGTATATAATAATTCCTCATAGGATCATCTCAATTTGATTAGCTTAGACATATGGACTGTTTTTACTATTTCATAATCAACAGATTTGCTATAAATATATTTGCATAAATAGCTTTATAACACGATGATTTCTTTAGATGCACAAATAGGAAGGATCGTATGTACGTATTCCCAAAAGGAGGCTGCCAGCTTCAGGATCTGATCGGTTTTACACCACTTTCTCCTTTTGATTCACTCTTCATTGTGGGTTTTTACAAAGATATTGTTTGTTTTCTAAAATCAAGAATGGATGCTTAATTTTGTCAGTTGCCTTTCTGATATCCATCGATATGAGCATAAGGATATTCTTCTTTACCGCTTTCGTAATTAAAGTGGCATATTTTGGTTTTGTTGTCCTTATATTAAACCAACCCTGCATTCCTAAAATAAACCTAATTCAGTCTCAGACTCAGTGACTAAGTCTTTGAGGGTGTTATTGTCTATCTGCTACCTTTTTATTCAGGAATTCTCCATCGATGTTGACAAGGGAGACTGACCCAAAATATTATCAGACTTTAGATTAAGCCTATTAGTCTTAAAGAATGCATTTGACTACCATACCATCCTGTTCCATTTGTGTAATATAGAAATTGAGTTCTTTAAAGTTCCAATTTTTTTCAAGTAATTCCTTTGATTCTAGGTGCTTTTGTAAAGGGAGGGGAGCACTTCTCGTTTTTTTTCTCTTTTACCACATTAATTATGCCAATTGAATACTGATTTAGCTAATCTTTTAAAAGAACCAAATATTGATTTTATTTATGGGTTGTAAGTCTTTTTTATTTTAAAATTTATTTTCATATGGGGCTGGCCCAGTGGTGTAATGGTTGAGTTTACATGCTCCGCTTCAGAGGCCCAGGGTTCGCTGGTTCGGATCCTGGGCGCAGACCTACACACCGCTCACCAAGCCATGCTGTGGCTGTATCCCACATACAAAATAGAAGGCGGCGGCACAGATGTTAGCTCAGGGCCAATCTTCCTCACCAAAAATAAATAACTAAATAAAAATTTCATGACAATCTTTATTATGTAATTTGTTCTTCTTTATAGTTGGCTGCTTTGCTCTTTTTCTAGATAATTATAGATTTTTTTTCTTGTTTAAGTACGTAGATGAATGCAATTTCTTAAAACTTTGACATACTCCATATACAATGCTTACAATATTTAACAATAGTCTTCTATGATAGTCTATACATTTTCTTCCTAATTTAGTTGCTATTTAGGGTTTTTAGTTTGCCACTAATAATATTTTTAACGATTATTCATTTAAATAGGTAGCACATGCATATAGTAAGAAATTCAAATTCAGAGGGAGAAATAAGTCTCCCTTCCACCCTCTCCGCAGTCCTCCAAGTGTCCTCCTTAGAGGCAGCCACTGTCCCCAGTTCCTTGAATAACTTTGCAGAGATCCTTCATATACACGTGCATGTGTGTGAGAAAAAACAGCTTTTTCCTTTATACAAATGAGAGCGTGTTGTACACTCTGTGCTTCACCTTACATACAAACCTTTGTAAGAGAAGTGATCACAATTTTTAAATGGTTTAGGAGTTCTCAATTACACATTTTTATGTCTAACTTTATTTCACTACGGTCTATGCAAGTGGTTTTATGAAATTTCCATCTTTCTAAATTTACCAGAATTTACATGTGACATAATAAAGGATCAATTTTTATGAAAGAGTCACATAAAACATTTTACAAAGTGTATTTCCCTGGCTTTATATTTCATTTTCTCCAAGTTTCTGTTAATTTTGTTCATTATGCAATTTAAAACTCTAACCTTTTTGGGTATGCTTGTTCTTTTACGATAGTGGGGAAAATTTCCACCAAAATTACATTCCTAACTATTTCTACTTTTATGTATTTTATTGAGTTATTTAAGGCATGTAGAGCCAATGAAGATTTCTTTCACTATTTATTGTGCTTGTATCACTGAGCATATTGATCCCTCAGCACATTTTAGTTTAAAAAGCTACTTTTTCAGATACCACCTTAAGTTGTAGTCTTTTGATACATATGTACTGGGAGGCGCGTGCCTAGTAACTTAAAGAACACTCCTTTAATTAACCTTACTTACAGGATGGTTTTGAATAAATTAAACTTTATTCATCTCTGGTTTAAACTCAAAATGATGTATTTCTATTTCTAACTATACCGCAAACACCAACAACTTAGCAAAAGAGCTTTCCCTGGCGTCTGCAGAGGAGGGCGGCCCCTTGGCACTGGGGCCAGGAACGGAAGGCAGATCTTGCTGCTTTCTTCTGATTTAATGCTCTGGAAATGCAGTGGAACAAGCTCAATAACCTGGCGTGAATTTCCAATATTGGATTAGCGACATTTTAGAGTGGAATATGCTTTGTAAGTGATGATAGCTACACTGGGTTGACAAGGTTTTATGGTACTTCATTCTTTATACTCTGGGTACCTCAGGTAACTGGCTGGCCTGCAACAACATGATTTTCACCAAACTCTCTAGTTTAAACACCTCCATAAAGTCCTTTTAATCCAGCATGTACACTATTTATAAAACCCCCATGACATCATCAGTTCAACAACTCAGAAAACTTGTCACATTTATATAAATATTAACATGACATAGGTATTCAAATACAAGTACACATACACAAATGCCTTATCGAAAATCTCTATTTTAAAGACTTGTAAATGGATAGGGATTATCAAGTGCCTCTTTCATAATATCTATTTTTAGGTACACCAGCCAGAAATGGCTCTCTTTTTTTTGGTTTGTTTTTGCTAAGGAAGATTCACCCTGAGCTAACATCTGTTGCCAATCTTCCTCTATTTTGTATGTGGGTCACCGCCACAGCCTGGCTGCCAACAAATGGTGGAGGTCCGTGCCCAGGAACTGAACCCAGGCCACCGAAGTGGATCATGCCGAACTTAACCACTAGGCCACGGGGCCGGACCCAGAAATAGCTTTCTTATATACCAATAGAGGATTACTGAATCACAACTTTATAAATGCTACATAAAAAAGTGACAAAAGCCACATAGTTTCTAATATTACTACTGAAATTCATGATGTCAATCCTCAAAGTTCTTTTAAATAACCATCGTTAATGTAACTCAAAGTTTCTCTAGGGTTAAGGAATATTCACATCTAGCTTTTATGAGGAACATGAATGTTTTATGCTCTCAGGGCAGTAAATAAAACCCTTCCAAGATTCAAGCTTGTCTATCTCCACAGAAAGAGAAAAACACAATTCGGGGTTGAATGAGGCTAAGATTAGAAGAATCAGGATACTGAATTAGGAACCTGCCAACAGAAGTTTCCAGGAACAACTGTATGAAAGCAGCATATAACAGGTTAATCCATGGATTTTTCCACAGCTCCTCACTTCTGCTTCCAGACGCCACAATAGTGTCCAAACGCGGGGCCTGAACACAACATTTTCCAGAGTTTCTGACATCTAGACATCCGTTAAGAATTACTTTCAAATAAAAAGAAATTTCTTAATTCATTTAGATAATTGGAACCTTACTGGACTCATGTAAATTATAGGGTGTATGAAGTACTAATTATACTCTTTCTTATAATGATACCTCCAATTCATATCTAGGAAGCAACCAAGAAAGATGAGAACGCTTAAGGGGCTAGTATTCTTGAATTGAAATGAACTCAGATTTCCTATCAAAGTAGTTCTTCAATAAAGAGGTACAAGAAGTCAATAAAACTAGCACTTTATTCATTGGAATGTTCATCTTGATCTCCAAGCCAAGGACAGTGCTCTTCTAAGTGGAACTCTGACACAACACGGGCCTCCCATCAACTCAAGCACCAAGGCCCCTCAAAGGGGTCCGGAATGGATTGACCTTCCAACCTTATACATTGGATGATGTTATACTGAGAAGGAATTCAATTCCTATTGCCAGGAGAGGCTGTGGTTATCACATCAGTTCCTCTGCAAAATAGAGTCTGGTTAGTAAAGGAATACAAAAAGAAAACAATAAATGGATTATTTTGATGGTGTGAAGGGAAGAGATAGTAAGATATCTCTAGGAAGCTGTATAAGACCAAGTCCTAATGAGGGGTACAAAAAGAAAAGGTGATGAAAAGAAGACCCAAGGGAGTCAAGACACTCAAATTTCAAATGCCCAGCCAAGATATGGACATCTACAGGTCATTCCCCAAACTCTTCGAGGAAAAATACTAACAATGGAATTCACCATTCTTCATTTGACTCAGTGCCTCAGCAATCACTAAAGTGCCCTTCGGTAGCGGAAATTAAAGTAACTAATGACATTGCTTTATACTGGAATTATTTTACAGACATGAAAACAGGGGGATGAAATTCTCCCGCGTATAAAGCTACCCCGGAAGTTAAGTCTGCAAACCTCGACACACATTCGCCTACACCAGCTCTCCTCAGAACCGGAAGGATGGGGATCAATGAGATCAAACAACTATTGAATAATTCTTCTGACCTGCAAAATGAGAACGAAGTAGTCTACAGGTTTGTTTCGCTGGTAGAGGTAGTATTCTGGGGCTTTCTTGTTCTTCTCATCATACTTCAGTTCCTGGATGACATTGGGGTGCTTTAGCAGCCTTAGAAGGATCTTCTCTGACATCTGGGATGGGCTAAATGCTTCTACTTCTATAGATATAAACACAACTTGATATTACACTTCAAATGGATGGAAAAAATTACACTAGTGATTAAGGTGTTTAGATAACAAGAATACTTGGAGTCAAAGTGATACAATGTGGATAACGAGACTTCCGTTTGGTGATCCACTGGGGGCGGATTACCTGGGAAAAATTAGAAAATGCTGAATTCTCATATTTGTTTCCTTTAAATTTTTCCTTTTCCACCTGTCATTTGTTTCAGTTCTCATAAAAATACTCTAATTTTCTGACTGATAACAAAGGAAAATCAACCAGAAGCAGGCTCCTTGACTGCCAGGACGCCCTTCAGCAGGCCACAATAGTCTGGCTGTCCCACAACAGCCAGAGGAAGAAGCGAAGGTCAGGAAGCATCTAGGTGTGTGTTAGTACCAGGTGCACAGACGCGGTGCCCCACACCTCATTCTCCCACTCAACTACCTGCGAAAGTCTGGGAACAAGGATGGCAGAGATTCGGAATAAAAACAAGGCACGTGCACACATCAACATGCACTCCAACTTGCCAATCAAAAAAAAAGTAATGTTGATCTGTATTTATAAAGATATCGATTTTATTTAAAATAACAAAACCCAAAATTACTGATTGAAGGGTGCTATACAGACACTGGACTTCATGGCATCTCAGAGGCAGATTAGGATAACATTGCGTTTTAAATTGTGGTTCTTAAATGATGAAGACTATTATCAGAATTAGAAAAAGAATAATAAGTTAAAGATATTATTTATAGATTTAAAAATTTTTTAAATTATGTTATATATGAAAATTATAAATTCTGTATTAGCTTCTGTGACTTTTTGTTATAACAAAATAAGATAATACATTGCAGAAATTTTGGAAAATACAGAAAAAGATAAAGAGGAAAATTAAAATTACCTATAAACCAACCACTCATAACCATTCTGAGTAACTGGTGAGCATTTCTTTCCAGTACCTTGCCTGGGCAAGTGTGCCTGTGTATACATGTGTGTACACACAAAAACAACTATAATCTTACTGGACACACAGTTATATACCCTGTTTTTTCTCACTTTATATTAAATTATGAGTCTTTTCCCATGTCAGAAATATTATATTGTGAGCATTTCCATATATCTGAAAACATGATCTTAAAGAATGCATAACATTCCATCACAGGGCTGCTGTTAGCCTTCTTTTCAAAATATTGAGTACACTGCATGCAGCTGAAAGGCACTGGCTGCCCTTCTTGGACACAGACGTCTTCTACAGGCCACTGGGTACTTTCGGATTTTCTCACACGTCCCCCGGCCAGCAGAGCTCACCCTTCACCTAGAGAGCCATGTGGGGATGTGAGAAGGAGCAGTCCGTCTCCTAAGTCCATTCAACCTTGAGCTCTCTGGAGCAGTCAGTGCCGGCCGGGTTGGTGGTTTTAACAATGTGAACACTTGCCTCCTCGAATGGGCCCGAGTTAACAATCTGATTTGAAGAGGCCATCAAGAAATCCATGTCAAAGTTCTTAGAATTTCTGATTTTGTTAAAACCACAAAAGATAGATTTAATTTTGAAAATGTATTTTTCTTCTTTGCAAATCATAGCACCTGTGTTACCACTGATGTCCAACTGTTCGTCCAAGGCAAGCTGAAGAGAGAATTACTCAGCTGTCTACCACGCAATGAGGTGGCGTCTGGTTCACACTGTCAGCCTACTCCACCAGCTGGCTCGCCCCTGGCCTGAGCTGGAAGCAGATGACCTGGCCTACTGTTCACATGCAGTGTGGCACTAACATTCATCCTTACCTTTCAGACCAATTTTAAGTTACTGGTCCACCCCTGGTAAATGTCTCAGAGGGTTCATGCCGACACTGAACACAGGAGAGGAGAGAATTTAAAAAGAAAAAAACAAAACAAAACAAACAAAACAAAAAAAAACACAAAAAACAAAACACAAAAGTGGCATTACTTATCACCCCATTTCCCAGCCTCCACCCCCGCCCGCCCCAGTCAGCGGTGGGTGAGAAACACGCTCCAGGGTTGGTAGAGATTTCAAACGGTGATAAGCTGCACTTGCCTGTTGCTAGGAAACGGTGCATGGCCAAGAGAAGCTGTGGTGATATTTTAACCTTCATCTCGCTGTCTGTCTGCTTAAAGGCAGAAAAATCTTGCTTTCTTTCACGATGGGCCACTTTCTTTTTCGTTCTGTTATCAGCTGAGGGAAGAATGAGAAAAGAAAAAAGGAAGGAAATGCATTCCATTAGATCGGGGCTCTTTTTGAATGAAAATGAAAAATCTATTGGCAAGGCTAGACTCTCTCTCCAGATTGTGGGCAGTCTGTGTGCAGACACCGCATGGAAAGAGGAAGGGAGAGGGAGTCCTCGTCAAATGAGTGCAGCAGCCATGACACAATCTGAAGAAAGTGCTAACAGGCAACCTGATTAGTAGCAACTATAAACATGCTCCCTGAGATCGTTAGAACCCTTGTAAAGTACACGATTGGGCAGCCTTGGTCGGAACCCCCGTGGATCCTATAGAACCACATAGCAGCCGAGCACGTGGCCTGGAGCGCGCAGTCTCCTGCTACTCAATGTCACCACACTGCAGCAAAGCACAATCTCCGTGCTACAAAGAACAGGCAAGCACGCCCCTGCCTTTAAGAGGCTCCTAGCCTCTTCCCAGCGAAAACACACACACAAACTTCTTAAGAAACAAACGAGAATGCTTTCATAGAACAATATTTTAATAATAGTATCTGGTAGCTTCAGCTCTACCCCAGACAGCGAGATCCTCAAGGTCAAGCAAATATGAAGAAAGTGATAGAGGTCAGCAAAGTTCCTCCACAAAAGGCTAGACGGCAAATATTTCAGGGTCTGCAGGCCACACGGTCTGTGTGGCAACTACTCAACTCTGCTGTTTAGCAAAAGCAGCGAGATGTAAACAAAGTAGCTGGCAGTGTTCCAACAAAGCTTTATTCTGCACGTGCAGTTTGAATTTTGTATCATTTTTGTTCGTCACAAAATAACTATCCCTTTGATTTTTTCCCCAACAATTAAAAAATGTAAAAGAAAAACATTCCTAGCTTGTGGGCCATACAAAAAGCGGCGGTGGCAGGCACTCGGGTGCCGTAGTTTGCAAACCCTGATCGAGGAGGTGTCTAATGCAAAACCTTTAATCAGGTTGCCTGTTGTTACTTACTCTGGACTGTGCCATGACTGCTGCACTGACATGATGAGGATTCTCTCTCCCTTCCTCTTTCCACGACACAGAAACGATCAAAAAAAAAAAAAAAACTAGGTTAAAGTGCACACCCCAGTCCCTTAGTCCTTTCCCGAGAACCATGGGTCTCTGTAGCACCATTTCACGCCTAGGGCAAAACAGATTGATTACTACGCTTGTTCTGGGGAGAAGGCAATTATAACTTATAATTTTCTTCAGTCTCAAATTCTTTTGAGAATCAAGACAGTAAAAATTAACACAAAATTGTAAAATAACTTTCTAATGGCAAAGGCAGTCATCATCCCTGATCTCCAGTCTAGACCAAGAATATACCCGAAACCACGAGTTCAGCAGTTTATATCAGTATGTCATGGTAGGCAATGCTTCTGTAGGAATTCAGTCTAATGGAGGTTTAAAAGTTAACTGAAGGGCTGGCCTGGGGGAGCAGTGGTTAAGTTCGCGCACTCTGCTTCAGTGGCCCCGGGTTCACCAGTTCGGATCCCGGGTGTGGACCTACACACCGTTTATCAAGCCATGCTGTGGCAGGCGTCCCACATATAAAATAGAGGAAGGTGGGCGGGGATATTAGCTCAGGGCCAGTCTTCCTCAGCAAAAAGAAGAGGATGGGCAGCAGATGTTAGCTCAGGGCTAATATTCCTCAAAAAAAAAAAATTTAATTAATTAATTAATTTATAAAAATTAAAAGAACTAATGTTTAAAAAAATAAATAAATAAAATAAAAGCCAAACAGAGCCCAGACACTCTTTCTCTATCCCACCATTAAGAGCCCCAAACGTCTCAGGCCTTGAGCCATCTCTGGGATTTTTAAACTCTTGACAGAGTCTGACTTTGGTGAAAGTGAGGCTGAGGAAGGTTTAAGTTCCACACTCCAATGATCCAGTTGTGTACAGTAATGAGATAAGATTCAGGTTCCACGCTCAGCCCAGGATCAGGCCTACCCTCGGGCAAACAGGTGTGGATACTCCCCACCCCCTCGACCCATCCCCCCAAAAAGAAGACAGAGAAGCAGAGAAAGGGAAAAACAGATTCTTATTGTGTACCCCACCCTGTCCTGCCTGCTATACCCCTACGTTGCCACCACCGCCCCAGCAGAACTATACTCACGTACCTCGCCTCTACCCTGGCCCATCAGTTCTGGAACAAGGAAATTTAAGCAGTTGCTATCCATCAATTTAACATATCTCCCTCACTTTTTAAGTACTTGAATTAATGACCTTAAGTAGAAAAAGAAATTTATCTGAAAACAATTTACCTAGTTGTGTAAAATGAAACTTTAGTAAAGAACAATTCTTCTTCCACATGTAAAATAAACATAAAAACCAAGAATGAGGGGCCACTCCTGTGGCTGAGTGTTAACTTCGAGTGCTCCACTTCGGTGACCCAGGGTTTCACCGGTTTGGATCCTGGGCACGGACACAGCACTGCTCATCAGGCCATGCTGAGGCGGCATCCCACATGCCACGACTAGAAGGAACCACAACTAAAATATGCAACTATGTACTGGGGGGAGTTGGAGAGAAAAAGCAAAAAAAAAAAAAAGAAGATTGGCAACAGTTGTTAGCTCAGGTGCCAATCTTTAAAAAAACAAAAAACCAAGAATAGAGTTTTCTGTTCAGGGCAAGTAATGCCCAGATCAATGGTTAGAAGCAGCTGGCTTTTCAAACAATCACTGCCACTTGACATTACAAGACCTGCCTCTTCCTTTGCCCCCAACGAAGGGACTGGAATACACTGATAGGTTGTGCACACATGGCGCATAATTAGAAATAGAGGCAAACAACTGGAGAGGTGTCAGATGACGCACAAACAACATGACGAGAAAAGCAAACGTTTGGGGAAATTACACTCAGACGATGCCACTCACTGTATAAATCTGTTTCATCTAGAATCTCAGATTTGATGATTTCTTCAATCACGTCTTCCAACGTGACAATCCCCAGAACTTCATAAAACGGGTCCCCCTCGCCCTCGTTGTTTACTCGCTGCACGATGGCCAGGTGAGATTTACCTTCAAAGAAAAGAAAACACAGTTGAAGACGTAATTTTTGGAATTTCCTGAATGAAGCCTTATAGATGATTACGGTAAAAACAGCAGCAAACACAGATGCCATATTACCAAAGTTTGCATTTCAGCATTTAAAAGTGGTATGAAAATACCACAAACAAATGGAAAAACTTTGTGAGGCATCAAAACGAGCCCAGTTAAGCCAGAAGAATGTCAGCTTCCACACACACTGTTGTGCACCACATTACTGTTTGCTTCCTAATGGATTTGGTCCTCAGGAATGGCAGCTCTTCCTCTGTGACCTTTTAGCAACTGCTACTTTACTTTAGGAGAGCAGTTCCCAAAGTGTGGTCCATGGAACCACGGGGATGGCCAAGACCCTTTCGGGAGGTTGCCAAAGTCAAATCATTTTCATTAGAATACTAACATGTTCCTGGCCTTTTTCATCTTGTTGGTATTTGAACGACTGGTGCAGAGCGGCCCCAGCACAAATCAAGGCAGTGGGAGCACACCGTACTAGCGGTCACTGTGTTCTCCACCACCACATGCAGTAAGAGGGAAAAACGTCAGTTTCTCTTAAGAATACCCTTGATGAAGCAGTACAAGTTGTTAATTTCATAAAATCTTGCCCCCGAATCCCCGTCTTCCAATAGTCTATGTGACAAAACGGGAAGTAGCGTGAAACACTCCTGTTGCCTTCTGAAGTCGGATAGTTGTCCTGAGGAAAAGCACTTGGCAATCATTTGAGTTGCAAGTTACACCAGCCACTGTTTTCACTGACATCATTTTTACTTGAAAGATTGGCTTCCAAACAAACTACGGTTATTCAGACTTGCATATTGGGCAGATATTTTCTTGAAAATGAACAAAGTGAGCCTGTTATATTAAGGAAAACAACAGCAGCATTTGCTGCCAATGATAAAATTTGAGCTTTTAAGGGAAAATCAGAATTGTGGGAAACTTGTATCTATCACCGTGAGCTTGAGAGCTTCTCAATAAAGACTCTTCTGATGTGATAGGTAGTGATATTAACAAATATGATTTTTTAAAATATTGAATAATGAAATGTGTTAACATTTCAAAGATCTGCATAACTTAGGGAACCAATATTTTCCAAATGACCACAGCAATGATGTTAGCAAATCATGCACACGTCAGCTGTCTATTCAGAGTGCAAGACATAACAAGGGATTTTTTAAAGTAAACCTTTTATTTTGCAGTAATTTTAGATTTACAGAAAAGTTGCAGAGACAGTATGGAGAGTTCCTCTATACTCTTCACTCAGTTTCCCCCATTGTTAACATTTTACACTACCATGATATACTTATCAAAACTAAGAAATTGACGTTGACACAGTACTACTCAGTAAATTCCAGACCATGTTTGGGTTTCACCAGTGTTCCCATTACTGTCCACTGTCTGTTCAAGTATCCGATCCAGAGTACCACACTCCCCTGGTCTGTGACAGTTACTCTGTCTTTCCTTGTTTTCATGACCTTGACAATCAAGGAGTACTAGTCAGGTATCCTACAGAATGTCCCCTGATTAGGATTTGTCTGATGTTTTTCTCATGATTACACTGGGGTTATGGGTTTTCTAGTTACATCATATCAGGGCTTACATGACGTCACAGGTGATGTTCACCCTCCCCACTTGGTGAAGGTGGTGGTCCCCAAGCTTCTCCACTGTAAAGTTTCTAACTTTCCCCTTTCTCTAATTCTGTTCTTTGGAAGCAAGTGACTAAGTCCAGCCCAACCCCAGGGAAGGGTGCGGGGTAAGAATTAAGCCCTACTTCCTGGAGTGGGGGAGTATCTACATATATTATTCAGAATTATTCTGTAAGGATGATTTCAGACCAAACAATTTTAATGTAACAGTGCATCAAAAGTCCACTGATATAGTTTCAGATTCTACATTGCAACTAACCTTTAAGAAACTACCACTTGTCTACTTTTGGTATAGTCTCAAAGGAGAATATCCACAACTGTCCAAAAAGGCTATTAAAACACCCTTCCCTTTTCCAAATACATATCAGGGTATGGCCAGATTTCCTTCACATACTTCAACTAAAACAGTATACTGCACAGATTGAATGCAGAAGAAGGTAAGAGGACCCAGCTGCCTTCCATTTAGCCAGATAATAAAAGAGATATGCAGGGTGAGCCCTGGTGGCCTAGTGGTTAAGTTCAGCGCACTCTGCTTTGGTGGCCCAGCCCCAGTTCCTGGACGTGGACCTACACCACTCCTCTTTCAGTGGCCATGCTGTGGTGGTGGCTCACACATAAAAAGAGGAAGATTGGCAGCAGATGTTAGCTCAGGGTGAATCTTCATCAGCAAAAAAACAAAAAAGAGACATGCAAAAAGGTAAACAATGACACTCTTCTTACTATTTTTGTTTTGGAAAATAGTTTTCTTAATAAAAATGCTATTTATGTTAAGCTATAATGGATTTATTATTGTCTTTTAAAAATTAGTTAATAAGTAAAGTTTTAAACTTCTCAGGCTTTATTTTAAATACAATAAATATCAAAAGATACAACCCACAGGGAAGAACACATGCTCTGAAGTCGAACAGTCCTGGATTTGAACTCCAGCATTGCCACTTATTAGCCATTACCCGCTGTATGGTCATAGATTTTCTAAGCCTCAGTATCCTCGTCTCTAGACCAGGATCAGAATAAATGCTGCCACATAGAATTGTTATGACTGTGAGAGATAATGTTGGTCACTAGCAAAGACAGTGCCTATGATCCACTGGGTGATCAATGAATGGTAACGCTTATTAATTAATATTCTTTCTCAATTCTAAGGCACCATCAACTTATCACCAGCATAGAGACAAAAAAGAAAACACTACATTAAATGCACACCTTGATTAAAGGATGCATCTCAATTTCAGAAAGATCTTTTAAAATATTAAATGCATCTTTCAAACACCAATATTGGCTTTCCCAATCCAAGGCATGTGAGGCAGCTGAAACATATCCTTAAGTTAAGCCAAGCAGACATGATCTGAAAATCTCATAATCAGTGAATATGCATATTATTTTTTAAATGACAGGGTGGGTTTTTTTGGGGGGGGGGGGGGGGGGGGGGGGCCTTTAAATAAAGTTTACTTAAAACCTAACAAATTGGGCAAGTTCACTAGACACAACCAGCCAGACAAACTAAAAATATTCTGCAGGCCAGGTCTGATCAGGTTCCCAGCACTTACTCAGAAACTGGCTTTGGTTCTGTGGGTTTGTCAGCCCCTTTCCGCTCTGCCTCAGGCCCCTTTATAGGCAACAATGTCTGGAAGCCTAGAAGTTTAGATTGTTAGACAATTAGGCATCCTAACAATTTTCATCCTTAGCGTGCTCACCCTCAAAGAATGAAAATATTTTGAGTAAATGAGACTAGGAGGAAAACTTATCAGCAATAGATATAAACACCACATCAGGTCAAGTCAATTCTAGTGGAGTCAATTCCGTCCAGTCGGTTTCTCACATCTGCTTTCCCAAGGACCCAAACATAAGCAGTTAAAAATTCTTGGTGAATGCTGTCTGTCGAAAGTTAAATTCTTTTGCTATTCCCAGCTTGTGATCATTTAAAAGGAATTTTCCAAAGCAAGGTCTAATATTAGACTCAAAATGAAGTTTCCATTCCGCTGAGGCGCTATTCTCACCAGAGTAACTACCGCGTAATCAGATTGTCTTGGAGCAATTCGTTTAAATGCAGATGGACATACTTGGAATACCAGCTCGATAGCACCAACAGATCCGACTGGAAAGGGCCTTACTCTAGGAGAGATTATCCATGTGAGTTAGGCTTCT